>NW_028296632.1:0-235000 GCF_055471065.1 Atractosteus spatula
TAAGTCTTTCTACGACAGACCAATGGACCATGAGTGCCCCTGTCGGTCAACCAATCACGCACCGCGGTATCCCGTGTCATCATACCTGCGGTATCTGTACCGCGGTGTCTGTACCGCGCACTTTGAATGGCTGCATCTGTATGTTACACTTAGTTCACTGTTTTAAATAGATCTAATTAAGAAAGTTAAGTGTTAGCATAAACTATTAGCAATCAATAATATTAAATTTAGCACTGTAATAAGCTGTTGCACTTTCCCCCGCATCTTGTAAAAATATATTTTCATTGTTCAAATATACATTAAGTCTGACTATCATATAATAAGTTAAATACAAAACTAAAGAAAAAATAGGGTTAAATATAATTCAAAATATTTTGCTAACAATGTTAACTGTTTATGAATAATAAAATGTATTAACTAAGGAGTAGGATGGCTCAGTTGTTAGTATGTTTTTTTGTTTTGTTTCTTTTTCATAAATACAACAGTAGTACCTGATGTCTCAGTGGCTTTCAAAATTAAATTATGCATGCAAACCTGTGAACTAGAAAGATAACTAAGATATCCATCCATTTATAATGGTGGCGAAGTGGTTAGCATTGCTATCTTGCAGCACTGGGGTCCTAGGTTCAATTCCTGCCATCCTGTGTGTGAGGGGTTTACATGTTCTCTCTGGGTTAGATGGTTTTTCTCCATATGTGTGATATGACTCCCTCTCGCACTCCAAAACATACTGGTAAGTTAATTGGTTTATGGGAAAACTGGCCCTGGCGTGTGTGTGTTTGTGTCTGTCTGTCCTGTGATGGACTGGCGCTATGTCCAGGGTGTATTCTGCCTTGTGTCCGTTGCTTACTGGGATAGGCTCCAAATCCTCTGTACTGGATAAAGAGATTAGAAATGGATGGAAGTAAAGGCACTGTGTGGATGGAACTATACACAGTGTTAGAAACCCACGATGAAATGGCAGCATCTCACTGAGAATAAAATATTTTATAGTGCTGGCTTAAGGAAACAGCCTTTCCACCTCTCTTGCACATCAGTATCCATACCTAGTTATTTAAACAAATTGCCTCTAAGTATAAACATCTTAATATGCTGGCTCTGTGGATCCGCATCAGCTATGTTTGCCCATTCCTTCAATTCATGTGCATCCAACACACAGTTCAATGCCAGCAACTACACATAATCTAAAATACAATCCTTATTTCAGTATCTATGTAAACATATAGTCTGTTAACTTCATCATCTTCATCAAAAGTATGCCTAACCCCATTAGGAAGTGTTCTTGTTATAAGTGTATTCCTCAGCTTTCCCCAAATTATCTTCTTCTTGCCAACATCTCTAGTCTTTTATCCTGCAATAACTCAGCCAACACTTAAATCTCCAAAAGCTGCTTGTGTTAATTTCTTTAAATCACAAATATCATGTGTAAATACTGGCCATGTAATACTCTGCATTGTGGAATAATAGTTTATTTTAAAGGGAACTAGAGAAATCAAGAAAGGCTTTTTTTCTAGAATTAATAAATGCACATCCTGTTCACTGGGGAAATTAAATCCACACTGAGCAATCTTCAATATGTTCAGAATATGACAGCAAGAATCCTATCAGGGATGCATTACACCTGTTTTCAAGTCCTTGCACTGGTTACCTATCAGATTTCGAGTCAACTTCAAAATCCTTATCCTCCTTATATACTGTCCTACAACTGTTATTATTGATCACCGAATTATTGTACTTGACATGACTTCATTCAGCCTTTCCTGAACGTCTATGACAGGCAGAGAGAGTGCTGTTTCTGGTGCGATCTTTTGCAGCTGACATTTCACTGTTTTAAACGAACAAGAAATTAGATTGCTCATAAATCAGTTATTCTATATAAACACAGCGTAATTGCCCTCCGAAAATCCTCTTTTTCTTGTTCGTTTTAGAGACCTTGATCGAAACTGATTTTAGATGTCAGAAAGGATTTATTTTCTCTGTATTTCCTACATTGCTTTGTCGAGATTTTAACTTTATATCTAACTTTATATCTAGGCTCAGATTTCAACTATAAATCGTACAGTAATTAATAGCAGTAAATACTGATGTTTTGCGCCCTCTTACCACAAAAATATATGTTTTGTAGTTGGGATTAACTTTATTTCGTACGCGTAGCTACTCCGATTCGGACACCGAACAGTTAAAGATGGCGGCAAATCAGACACCCAGAGGGGGGGCGTCTTCTCGCCTCCATAACTAAAATGCCAAATAGGAGTGGCTTAAGCGACATACACAGTCGTGTAACTGACAGTTTGAGGTAGCCTATCGTGTAAATTTCGCTTTGTTGCTGATAGGTTAAGCTTTCGAAACTCTGCCCCAAAGTCATGTGACTGATTTTTCGCCCTGTTTCGTTGGTTAAACGCAATGATCACAAGCACCACCATGGTAACTGGGATGTGTAGTTTTTAATTCCGTTTGAATTATAACTGTACGTACTGTCTTCATATTTGGCCAGGGCTTTAAAGAGAAGGCGCGCCAAAAAAATTCGGTGCCGTCGTCTCCGCTTTAAAGGTACCCCCGTGCTGGAAGAATTTGACCTCGGAACGTTTGCCCAGCGTAGTTATAGTGGACATAAAAACAAGAGTTCGCTGGCATTATATCCTAGAAGACACAGACCGGCACCAGACCGGTAAATGCTTGATGAACTAGGGATTGGACAGTTTCCAAGTGCTTGTACAATCGATGGAAATGTTCAAATAAATGTGCAAAAGAAATAAACAAAATAATCATTTATTTCTTTATCATATTGGCTAGCTAATGTCCTCTCTTTGCTAGTTAGTGGCTGTGTTTCTGCGTTGGGTAGCAACGGGTGACTGTTCTCAGGCGGAAGATGTAAACAGCTTAATTTTCGTCTTAAATAATTTTTAAAAATTAAAATTCATTCTATACAGCAATCACATATTTGGGTACCGTTTCATAAAACTTTCATGCTTAAAATGTTTAGGGAGAAATGGAAGACTGGTGTGTATTTTTTCTTTAAACTATCAAGACCAGCCATACACAGTACAGTTTATGTACATACAGTAATGTTTATGTTCCTAAATTAATATCGTTTATGACCTTCAGATGCGTTATGCTCCTCTTCTTTTTATGCTCAGCTACTAAAATTTCCCTTTAGTGGTAAAATTCCATATAAATATTCAAAACTAAGCAGATTGAAATGTGCACAGTAAAGACATTAGATGATTAAATCTTTTCACTACCAACCAATGCACCACGAGTGCCCCTGTCGGTCATTTTGGCCAGCCAATCACTTACCGCGGTGCCCTACGGTGCCCTGCGGGTTGGTTACTGTACCACGGGTTTTTACCGCTCATTTTGAATGGCTGCATCTGTAGGTTGTCTCTCGCAGTGTTCAGGAATTGCATTCCGAAACTGAGTCAGATCAAAAGTTGTAAGAAAAGCACCTATGGTGTCGGTTCTAACAGCTTTATTGATTCGATGTTAAAGGCCGGAAATGGGGCACAAGACACGCGACCGCAAAAAGCGTCGCCATCTGCTTCCAGCTGCAAAATGCCGTTTGCGGACGCTGAAGCATTTGAACTTGAACTTTATTGCCATATGTAACCGGTACTGGTACAATGGAATTCTTACTTACAGAAGGTCTCTCGATTGTAAAACAAGTGTAAAAAACAAGACAAAGTGCAAACAGTGCATCAAGACAATGTACAAACAAACAATAGACAATGTGCAAGTAAACATGTAGACATTTCTTTCCAAGGCAGCGGGTACAAGCGATCTCGCGTTTTAAAACCACCAGGAAAAGCAGAAAGGCACTTTTCCTTGCTTGCGCCGGCACACAACGACGTGAGGAGAACACCGTAGTCGGCAGGATTCGAACCTGCGCAGGGAGACCCCAATGGATTTCTAGTCCATCGCCTTAACCACTCGGCCACGACTACAGCAAGCGCTGCTGTTGCTGCGTTCTTGCTACAATCTCACATGGATCGCGAGGCACCGGTGGAAACCTTTTTCAAAGTCGTTCTCCATTAAAAAAAAAACCTTTCCAAAATACAAGCCTTGCAGACAGACACGCCTCAGAGGACTTAAGGGTGGCTTCATGTGGGAATGATAAAGTCTCCCTGTCCGGACAGGAAAATGGCACTTTGTTAGACACAAAGAAACAATCAACAACAGACAAATGTCTACAAGCATTTTAGAAGCCGCACTTGAAATAGCTCTTATATTCGTGTTAGACGCTGGAATCGCCTTTTTATTGACGCTCTTACGAACGCCATGGAAAGCAAAACAAAGCAAAGTAGAGCAGAACAAAACGAACAAAATAAAACCCTCACGTCCTGCACTTGAATATAATGCCGTTACGTGCCGAAGCGGTATTGGACGTCATCCTAGCACTGCAACCCGGGGCGTACGGTATATGGGAACGAGCACACGTCACGAATCGTCTCTAATCACTCCCTGCACTGTAAGGCGCCTTGAAGCGTGCACCCTCAACATTCATCTTTGCGCATCTGTGAAAGGTAAACTCTTGAGCAAACTCTGAACCAGACGCTCAAACTCCAGCTAGGATTAGGGGTTGCATTCCCACGCTACTTGAACACTTTGTTTACGCTCAGTGCTGGATTTTGGGAACTTTAGGACGAGTGGGACTTTTCTCCTATCTGTCAATTCGTTTTGTTTTGGAGACTCTTGGCTGTCTGTGTTGTATAGTGCAGCGTGAAGAAAACGTTTTCGAAAACTGTGCCGGCTCAAAAGTTGTAAGAAATCCTCTCCAGCTCTTTTAAGTCTCTTCAGTTTTGTCATTTAAAGTGAAACTAGATGTATAACTGGAGCCTCACTTATGCAAATGGTGAGGCTCCAGTTCGACATCTAGTTTCACTTTATATGACAGAAGTACGTCAGACTGCGCCGGACTGGGGGATCATTTCCGGTTATTTTTACCATCTTAAACATTTGAAATCCTCCCCTAGGCAATTGTGACACTTCATCTTGGCTCCACCTAGGACACTCTTCAATCTTCCATCACTTCTCTCTTCTCCCGCAACACTCTCGTCTGTCGGCAGTATGTGGCGTCTTTGCATTACCACCAATCTCACCACAGCAAGAAAGCAACGGGTTTTGGCAAGAGAGGAGGAGACTGCCTGGCCCGAACGGGGATCGAACCCGCGACCTTGGCGTTATTAGCACCACGCTCTAACCAACTGAGCTAACAGGCCTCGTGCCTGCTGTCCTCTCTGTGCTGCAAAAAATGGAATTCAGGGAAGTTTCTTTTGTCCTTCTTTGAATAGAAAGCCCTGCGATTCAGTGTACGGGCTTTCTCGTGCTGTTTAATGGTTCTTGTAACCCAAATCCTACACTGGCCTGAAGTGCCCCCCCATTTCATAGCATTTTTCAGCTGATTTCAAATGTACCTAAAGGAGAAGCATTATTGAAGACCATCAATTACCAAGAGCTTTTGTCAAAGGTTTTGGTGGTCACTTTTAATGAGCACAGAGAGCTATGACCTCGGATTTACATCTCATCCAAAAGACGGCGCCTTTTTACCACACAGCGTCTCCGTCACTATACTGGGGCATTGGGACCCGCACAGACCTCAGGGTGAGCGTCCCACCGCTGGCTCCATTAACACCGCTTCCAGCTGTAAGCTTTGCTTTTCCCTGTAGGTCACCCTCATGCGGTTACTGACCTGGCTCACAGCTTCTAAGCTTCAGTGGGTTTTCAGTTGCGAGTTGAAAGGGGATGCAAGTGATGGAGCCGCTAACTGCAAAAGCCACTGCATTGGCCGGGAATCGAACCCGGGCCTCCCATGTGGCAGGTGAGAATTCTACAACTGAACCACCAATGCACACTGCAAGGGTCTCCAAAAAAGACGTTTTTTTACCACTCTGTGCTGGATGTTGGGTCCCAAGGGAACTTCTGGACGAGTGAGAATTTTCTGCTATCAAAATTTGGTTTCGGAGACTTTTGGCAGCCTACAGATGCAGCCATTCAAAATCCGCAGGCGATACCGCATTATTTTGCGGTACGCTGTACGCAGTCTACCGCAAGCTACCGGTAAATACCGCGAGTTACCGTAAATTCTCCTATAATACGACAAGCAAAATAATAGTATCCGGAATTTCCGCAAGGTGGAGCTAATAAAGCTCAACCTCTCATGTTTGAGCTGTGGCCATCAAAGTCTTTAACGAAGATATTACTAATAGTATTAATAATGAATGACCTTGGACAAGCTGTAAGTGTAAACTCAAAGTATTGCCCTGGTCAACATTTTTTTTTTCATTGACCATCTTTGTAAAAGTAACACCACAGCATTTCGCAATCACGCATTTGTTTCCAATCATGCAAAGTACAGTAATTTTTGAGAATCGCTTCACCATGCCTTTCACATGCTCATAAAAGAGATTGATTTAGGAACATAAACATATTACCATATGAAAACTGTAATGTATACAGTATGTATATGTATATTTAATGTCTTAACTGTGCCCGTTTAAGTATTGAATATTCATATCTAATTTTACCACTGAAGGGAAATCTTAGTAGCTGAGCATAAAAAGAATAGGAGCATACTGCAACGCGTGTGAAGCCATAAACGATATTAATTTTGGAACATAAACATAGAGTATATGGCTGGTCTCGGTACTTTAAAGAAAACATACACGAAACATGGTTTCATTATGACCAGAATCGGTCTTGAGATATTTTTAACTTGATTTACAGTATTTGAGAGGTATGTCTTAACACCGATACTACAGTGCTTAAGTACTGCTCACGTATATGTTTCTAGGTTTATATTATGCATTTCATACGGTCAAATTACTTTTGAGCAACTAATAAGAAGCGCGAAACGGTATGCGTTTTAGTTTCGTTTTGTGCTGGGACCCGTGGATTGATTAGAGATATCAAGTACATACAAGTCATTTTTTAAATGTTGTAGTTCGTCTTGAAAAAATGTTACGAGTACATCATCTATCAACAATTACACAGGTTCTGTTTCCATATTGCGGATTTTGGTTACGTAATATTATTTTCTAGATTTCACGTTGTGAATATATGATTTGGGCAAACAGAGCCGCAAAGAAGTACATTATGGGTTGTTGTTGTTTTTTTTGCAGTTTTATCTAGAACAAGCGATGCTTAAACCTTTGTCTGATTCTTGTGAAACTATCCACACGACAGTTACAGTACCTAGGAGTTGACTTCAGTGATGTCACTGATGGGATGTTTCTAAAAATCCATCCTCTGTAAAACGTCTTCTCTAGTTGTCCTGCATATGTATTCGCTAATGAAGCTGTGTGTTCTGAGCCTGGATCTCTACATTTCTGTATGAACCAGCTTAGAGGGCTAAAGACAGCTTGTGTTTAAATTGAGTGTAAGGCAATTTATGCTTCTAAAGTCATGGTCAGCATTTATTATTGTACTGTGCTGTAAACTTGTTCTGTGCCTAGTCACATTATTTTATAGCGTTTTTATAGTGTTATCAAATCCGGTGGCGCTGTGTGTTAGTTTCCTGACTCCCATGTCACATGGTCTGTGATTGAAGCCTGTGAAACCGGTTTAATTCGTCACAGCCAGCACTCCGGCAGAGAGGGGGTTGTGCTCGTAAAGTAGAAGCAGGCGAGATTTCCAGCGAAAGACACCTCCCCCCCACCCTCATACGATTCGCATTGTAATTACACATTGTAATTGTATTACACATTGTACACATGCTTAAAAGAGAAGAGAGAAAACGCAAGCCTTCTTCAGGTGTGAGGGTCTTCTGCTCAGAATGAAACGCTAAAATGTAATGTAGGCTCTGAATGGGTTCAATTATGATTTGGGCTTGATTAAGGTCGCTGCCTTTCATCTAAAACCGTACTTGAATCCTTCGAAACTAAAAATCAGCGTTAGTGAGTTCTAAATAAAGAGGTATCCAGGTAACAGTGAAACGGGCGGACAGTCTGGGGAGATCGCCCGTTTTCCATGTAAATAGTTCCCTGGTTCCGCACCCCTTGGTGTTTCTCTCGCTCTCTCTCGGGTCACCTGATCATTAGCTCGAAAGATTTCAGTGCTTTGTGTATATTCTAATGGTAGTGGGGGCAGGGTGTGTGGGAACAGGTTTGGTTGAAATTGCATTGGAGATCTATATTCTTCACACCTGAAACATTTTCTCTGAAAGCATTTTCTTCGCAGTTTAACCGATCTTGTTACAGCATGTTACAGTTTACTATTATTAACCATATTAATTTTAAGTGCTTAATGCCATTTTTTGACCAGGCACGAATATTCTTAAGTCCATATCTTCGCAAGTGAATCAGTGCGAATTGCAATACTAATTAAATTAAAACTACTAACTACTAACTAATACTAATTAAAACAAACCAGAAACGTGTTGTTCTGTTTAATGACATTACAAGTGGAAAGATTACAGATTTTAATCGTCTTTAATTTTGTTACGTTATACATTTTAGAAACGTTTCATCCATACAAACACCACAAAACTATTTTCGATTGTATTTCTGAATAGTATGTTACACTTAGTTCACTGTTTTAAATACATCTAATTAAGAAAGTTAGGTGTTAGCATAAACTATTAGCAATCAATAATATTAAATTTAGCACTGTAATAAGCTGTTGCACTTTCCCCCGCATCTTGTAAAAATATATTTTCATTGTTCAAATATACATTAAGTCTGACTATCATATAATAAGTTAAATACAAAACTAAAGAAAAAATAGGGTTAAATATAATTCAAAATATTTTGCTAACAATGTTAACTGTTTATGAATAATAAAATGTATTAACTAAGGAGTAGGATGGCACAGTTGTTAGTATGTTTTTTGTTTTGTTTCTTTTTCATAAATACAACAGTAGTACCTGATGTCTCAGTGGCTTTCAAAATTAAATCATGCATGCAAACCTGTGAACTAGAAAGATAACTAAGATATCCATCCATTTATAATGGTGGCGAAATGGTTAGCATTGCTATCTTGCAGCACTGGGGTCCTAGGTTCAATTCCTGCCATCCTGTGTGTGTGGGGTTTACATGTTCTCTCTGGGTTACATGGTTTTTCTCCATATGTGTGATATGACTCCCTCTCGCACTCCAAAACATACTGGTAAGTTAATTGGTTTATGGGAAAACTGGCCCTGGTGTGTGTGTGTTTGTGTCTGTCTGTCCTGTGACGGACTGGCGCTATGTCCAGAGTGTATTCTGCCTTGTGTCCGTTGCTTACTGGGATAGGCTCCAAATCCTCTGTACTGGATAAAGAGATTAGAAATGGATGGAAGTAAAGGCACTGTGTGGATGGAACTATACACAGTGTTAGAAACCCACGATGAAATGGCAGCATCTCACTGAGAATAAAATATTTTATAGTGCTGGCTTAAGGAAACAGCCTTTCCACCTCTCTTGCACATCAGTATCCATACCTAGTTATTTAAACAAATTGCCTCTAAGTATAAACATCTTAATATGCTGGGTCTGTGGATCCGCATCAGCTATGTTTGCCCATTCCTTCAATTCATGTGCATCCAACACACAGTTCAATGCCAGCAACTACACATAATCTAAAATACAATCCTTATTTCAGTATCTATGTAAACATATAGTCTGTTAACTTCATCATCTTCATCAAAAGTATGCCTAACCCCATTAGGAAGTGTTCTTGTTATAAGTGTATTCCTCAGCTTTCCCCAAATTATCTTCTTCTTGCCAACATCTCTAGTCTTTTATCCTGCAATAACTCAGCCAACACTTAAATCTCCAAAAGCTGCTTGTGTTAATTTCTTTAAATCACAAATATCATGTGTAAATACTGGCCATGTAATACTCTGCATTGTGGAATAATAGTTTATTTTAAAGGGAACTAGAGAAATCAAGAAAGGCTTTTTTTCTAGAATTAATAAATGCACATCCTGTTCACTGGGGAAATTAAATCCACACTGAGCAATCTTCAATATGTTCAGAATATGACAGCAAGAATCCTATCAGGGATGCATTACACCTGTTTTCAAGTCCTTGCACTGGTTACCTATCAGATTTCGAGTCAACTTCAAAATCCTTATCCTCCTTATATACTGTCCTACAACTGTTATTATTGATCACCGAATTATTGTACTTGACATGACTTCATTCAGCCTTTCCTGAATGTCTATGACAGGCAGAGAGAGTGCTGTTTCTGGTGCGATCTTTTGCAGCCTACATTTCACTGTTTTAAACGAACAAGAAATTAGATTGCTCATAAATCAGTTATTCTATATAAACACAGCGTAATTGCCCTCCGAAAATCCTCTTTTTCTTGTTCGTTTTAGAGACCTTGATCGAAACTGATTTTAGATGTCAGAAAGGATTTATTTTCTCTGTATTTCCTACATTGCTTTGTCGAGATTTTAACTTTATATCTAACTTTATATCTAGGCTCAGATTTCAACTATAAATCGTACAGTAATTAATAGCAGTAAATACTGATGTTTTGCGCCCTCTTACCACAAAAATATATGTTTTGTAGTTGGGATTAACTTTATTTCGTACGCGTAGCTACTCCGATTCGGACACCGAACAGTTAAAGATGGCGGCAAATCAGACACCCAGAGAGGGGGGGGGGGGCGTCTTCTCGCCTCCATAACTAAAATGCCAAATAGGAGTGGCTTAAGCGACATACACAGTCGTGTAACTGACAGTTTGAGGTAGTCTATCGTGTAAATTTCGCTTTGTTGCTGATAGGTTAAGCTTTCGAAACTCTGCCCCAAAGTCATGTGACTGATTTTTCGCCCTGTTTCGTTGGTTAAACGCAATGATCACAAGCACCACCATGGTAACTGGGATGTGTAGTTTTTAATTCCGTTTGAATTATAACTGTACGTACTGTCTTCATATTTGGCCAGGACTTTAAAGAGAAGGCGCGCCAAAAAAATTCGGTGCCGTCGTCTCCGCATTAAAGGTACCCCCGTGCTGGAAGAATTTGACCTCGGAACGTTTGCCCAGCGTAGTTATAGTGGACATAAAAACAAGAGTTCGCTGGCATTATATCCTAGAAGACACAGACCGGCACCAGACCGGTAAATGCTTGATGAACTAGGGATTGGACAGTTTCCAAGTGCTTGTACAATCGATGGAAATGTTCAAATAAATGTGCAAAAGAAATAAACAAAATAATTATTTATTTCTTTATCATATTGGCTAGCTAATGTCCTCTCTTTGCTAGTTAGTGGCTGTGTTTCTGCGTTGGGTAGCAACGGGTGACTGTTCTCAGGCGGAAGATGTAAACAGCTTAATTTTCGTGTTAAATAATTTTTAAAAATTAAAATTCATTCTATACAGCAATCACATATTTGGGTACCGTTTCATAAAAATTTCATGCTTAAAATGTTTAGGGAGAAATGGAAGACTGGTGTGTATTTTTTCTTTAAACTATTGTAGTGGCAATGCTTGTTAATAAGACAGAATTAAGCGTTGGTATGCTCCTAAAGGAGGCCCCATCTCACCCTCCATCTCTGTGGTGCAGCCACAGAGAAAGAATTCATGCAAGCTGATTTAAGATGTTTTTCTTTTGATAAGAAGCAAGCTCCCAGACGGGGATGCAATTAGCTAAGCCTGGCTATCATGATCAATGGTCATCCACTGGCGCCTATCTGTCTAGGGAGTGCCGAATGGACATCTGGACTGCATTTCTAAGTGTCAAGAGTAAGTGACTTATATCTCACCTTGACCAACCAATCAGGGACTGGCAGGGCGTGGTAATACCACGTGGGTCTCCAATGCCCGCCAAACTCTCAACCAATCAGCACACATCTGGGTCTTGATCAAAAAGGGAGCGCAAGCTCAGTTCTGGGCTCTCCTTGGCCATTTTCACGCATCCTCAGAGACAATCACGTGACAACTGCTGTTGTCTGCAAAAGGACTTGGACTTTGTTCTAAGCGCGAGGCCGAGGATCCCGTACGTATTCAGAATTCTACCAACGTGAATGCTCCGCTTGATCAACGGCAGCCTACAGTTGGACCCTCGTCGACAACCTGAATAGCTTATTCAGAAGCAGCGCTGGACCGGGAACGAACCAGCTTCTTCCCAGGCAAAAGAGTGACTTGTGAGGACTCGCGGTCACACTCTGTGCATAGAGACTTTCTACTAGCCAGCCGGACTGCTGGTAGATCCCCTCGGAGCAACGACTGCCCTGCGCGCCGCAGTCAGATTCCTCCGCCCGTCCTACTCCGAGCTGCACCTCGACTGGTTGGCCGGTAGCCAGAGGACGCCGACACAACGCCCATTGGACAACCGCTGCAACAGAGCCTGTCAGCTGGTTTGGTGTTCGTGCCGGGAAATTCCAAATCCAAACACAGTGGATAAGTAAACCCCATGTTCTACATTGCGTCTCGAGAATTTAATTGTACCTCAACACAAGTTGTTATCAATTTAATTCATGAGTAATGTATTTACTTCCGAGTTTAGAGTAACAGTGGGTAATAACACTGATTAGCGATTTGGTAACCGAACGATATATATTGACATATATTCTCTGTTGTGTATCTCTTTGTGTTTGCATCTCTTCGAGATTATATACCTTGTATATTGATAACCCTCACAGTAAGGTCTGCCGCTCGTATCCAGGCAGACTAGTATATGTTTGGTGCACAGTTTATATTAATAAATGTATCTCGTGTATTGAACCCGTGTGTGTGCGTTGTTAGTTGTTCTGACGATTGATTTTCTAAAAGCCCAACGAACAACCTCGTGATTACTGCTACAATTGATAATTGTCTCAGTAAACCCATCAAACCACTACATTTAATGGCGTCCCTGGGTGGGCGAGTTTAGAATGAAATGAGAATCAATCGCACAGAATAACTGATATTGCTGTGAGTTCAAGTTCAGCACAGCACCGCGGCTTCTATACGCGAATACCGGGTGTGCTGATAACTGCGTAAAGAAATCCCCCTGTTTTCTAGCGTTTAGTGTAACGTGTACTGATTGGAAATCCATCTGCTCGGGTGTTTAGATTCCATACTGTATTTTGGTAAAAGAAAAAAAAGTAATACTCTTAAAGTTTCTCTGACGTAATGACAATGGCTGCTAAAATGTCTGAAGTGGAGTCGCTTATAAGTACTATTTCTAGCGACGACAATCCTGGTTACTGGAGCGGTATCGAAAAGTTGAACTTTGATGATATTGAGAAGCTGCAAGTAGATTTAGTAGCTAAGGTAGCGAACCAGCTTAACACAGGAGGGTCCGTGAACGCAGTTCAGGTCCTATCGAGTTTCGCCTTAAATCTAGCTAAACAGCTGGAACTGTCTTTGTCCGAGCTGACAAAGTTTCAAAAGCTTCAGGGAAAGCTAGAAAGATATAAGGCGGAGCGAGTTGAGTTGTTGGATATAATCAGAGAAAAGAGAGTGAAAAATGAGGAAAGTGAAGACAGACTCAGGGAAGTTTTAGGTAAATTAGATGACCTGTCTGCTAGAGAAACTGCGGCTGAGGTAGCTAGGAGAGACCTGGAAGCGAGCTTGAAAGAAAAAGAAAAAGAAATTGAGCGTTTAAATGAGCTCAGCCAGGAAAGGCAAAAGGAGTTAGATGCTGCCGTACTGGAAGCAAAACAGGCTAGATCCCACTTGCATGCCAGCCCACCTAGCAGCCCGGAGCGCTCACCCAGCGCGCCGGGAGGAGGTTTCTCCCGGCCAGGGTCTGTGGTCGGATCGGCATGGGGGAGATCGCCGAGTCCTGCGCGAGACGCAAGGGCGATGCAATTCAGGCATAGACCCCCTGCTCCTGATCACGGCCGTCCCCCTGCCCGCGGAGAAACCGTAAAAATTAACCTCCACTCCCTGAGGCAGTTAGCCAAAGATGTAGAAAGGTTTGACCCGTCAGTGTCAGGGAATAATGTGGAAACCTACATCGATGAGCTGAGACATACTTTGCAGTTTATGCCCGGAGCGTCCGAACAGGAAAAGGCTATGTTAGTAAGGAAAACTACTAGCCGAGCGGTCCACGAGTGGATGTCTAGACAAGGACCGGAGGTCTGTAATAGCTTTGAGGAGCTGTGTCAGGCAATGATCGGAGAATTTTCGGCTTTTATCGATCCCATAGCTGCCGTGGCCGCTGCGCACCATATTAAGCACGAAAAAGCTGAAGCCCCTCGCGACTATTATGAGAGGCTTAGGCGCACTTATTTTGCAGGGCGGAATGAAGAGGGTTGCGAAGAGAACGTGAATTTCAAAGGTTTATTCATTGCTAATCTGCATCCCTCAATCAGGAAAATGATTGTGATGCACACTGATGCAAAAGCGATGAAAATGGCTGACATTAGAAGGTTGGCTCAAAAAGCCTGGGGAGCTGAAGTCTCTGCTTCCTCAGAGCGAAAACCTGCTAAAACGGCCGTGTTCGCCACTAAAGCCAGCAGGGTTGACGACTCGCCTCAGCTCGAGGGAGCTGAGGTTCCTGAGCCCGCTAAGCCCCGGCGCAAAATAGGCAGGCAGGACCGCACTAAGCGTCAGAGCCGCCGTGAGCGCTACGGGGAAGGCAAGGGCACAGGCAGAGCCTATCAGAAGGCTGGACGAAGGGAGTCGACTGCAACCCGCCTGGCCAGGCTTGAACAAGCCCTGCTTGAGAGATCAGGACAGGGTAAACCTTCCGCACTGAATGCCGGAAGCGTGAATGAGCTTAGTGGGACCACGCCCCTTCTCACTGGAGGAGGCGGGGATCCATCCCAAACCCCTCCCTCAGTCTATCTGATTGGGTGGGAGGGTTCCTGCCTGGAAGAAGGCTGTGACTCTGAGTTGGGCGCTGACCCCGCCCCTGAAGTCAAAGAAAAGGCAGGCTTCCAACAATTCTTAGGGAATCTCAGCCAGAAAGGCAAAGCAAGGCGTATTTATATCAAGGTTTCTCTTGAAAACGTCTTAGATAGAGAAGCACTGGTTGACACTGGGGCTGAAATTAGTTTGATGTCAGCCGATCTACTCAGCGAGCTCAAACGAGTAGCGAAAGGAAAAGGCATCAGACTTAAGGTAGAACCGTGTAAGATAGATATTTCCAGCTATACCCAGGATCATGCCAGGATCACACACCGAGTGTGGGTGGCACTTAGGTTCGGGCCAATGAACGTGGTGCATCCTGTTTACATCTCTAGGTTTAAAACAGAGCCACTACTCATTGGCCAAGACCTGCTTGACAGGCTGGAGCCTCTGGTGGACTGCCAGCGTGGAAAATTGTGGGCTCAGGTCAAGCACCCTAAGCCTGTCGTACAGCAAAAAGGGGGGTTCAGTGGTTATGCTGTGATCACACAGTGCCCACTGAACACCATAGCTGAGTTGGAGGATTCTCCTGGTTCCTCTGGACGAGAAATAAATGTCTCTTCTTGCTTTCCAAAACTACAGGGAAGTCCTGCCCAGGCCAGCACTCCCACGGTCTCCCAACTACAGGAGCAGTGCTCCGAGCAGCTGCTTGACCCGCCAGGTAAAGCACACCCCTTTTTCATCCCTGAAGAAGAGTGGATCTCCCTGTCCGGTAATGAATGGGAGTCCTTTCTGTGCGCCCTGGTACCTCAGGGGGACAAGGACTACCACCCCATGGTGGTGGGAGGGGTCCAGGTGGCAGAAGTGCAGGTTGATGATGTAATTCTCAGCCTCAGCTCTGAGAAGTCCATAATCAGTGAAGGTCTGTTCGAGGACCTGTCGCGAAGCCGTCAGGTGACCCTGGTGACGCAATCACAGGGTCTGTGGTGGGCACCCCCACCTCATAGGTCCATTTGGAGCAAAGGAAGCTGTGCAGCTTCCATCTCCATCGGAAAAAGGAAGTTTGCTCACTACTTCCAGGTAGCACCTCAGCTGACCCATTCGGTCTGTATTGGTGCAGACCTGTTGGTTCGACTGGGCGCCCAGTTGGACACAGTAAACAGTGTGCTGTGGACACGGGTGAACCCAGATGCCCACTCTCTAAGCGGCGACCCCGAGAACATTCGGTCAGGTCAGACGATTCCTCAGGCCTGCCAGGTAGTAAACGAATCGGACCTGATCGTTCCTGCGTCAACAGCAGGGTTTCCGGTACGCCTTGTCCTAAAGAAGGGACAGAGGATGGATGCTGAGATGGTTTTCTTCCAACCATCAGCTCAGTTTATCAGACTGAACCTAGCAGTCTGTGGTACCCCCAGACTGGAAAGGAATGGCCGAGCCACCTGCCTGTTGGTGCAAAACATAGCAAAACAAGATGTCAAAATCCCTGCTCGCACTGACATGGGACTGGTAATTGACAATGGGTTCTATGATTTCGAACTGGCCATCCCAGTACTGGGGCAGCTCCCTGGTCCCTTGGCCAGGGAGGGGGGGACCGAGCAGGTGTACTACACCTACCCCCGGCGGATGATTGCAATTATGCCAATAGAGGGATTCTGCAACCAGGAGGTGTGCAGAGTGGACCTTAGCGATAAGGATGAGATGGTTGTGTATACAGTACACGCAGGGGTTCCGACGGACCACTCAGCCGAGAGTGCGACCCGGGATACCGCCATGCCGTCAAAAGCGGGGTTCCTAGAGCAGGTACAGGATCAGGTTGGTAAGGCAGATGCCCTGGAAACGGAAAGCCAGCGTCAGCAGCTGCATCAGATCTTCCAGGATTTCCAGGAAGTGTTTGCACGGGACGCCTATGACTGCGGGGTGACGGATTTGCACACAGTGCGCATTCCTACGGCCCCTGGCGCCCGCCCAACCTATGTCAGGCAGTATCGCATTCCCCTCACGGCATACGAGTACATAAAGCAGACGTTGGATGCTCTACTAGAGCGTCAGATCATAAGGGAGTGTAACTCCACTTATAACTCCCCACTGTGGCCGGTGCTGAAACCCAATGGTAAGTGGCGTCTGACCATTAACTACCGGCAGTTGAATAAACAGGTTCCTTTGTCACGATGGCCAATGATCTACCTAGATCGGGAGTTAGCCAAGGTGACAACAGCAAAATATTTCACCACAGTGGATGTGGCCAATGGGTTCTGGACCCTTAAGGTAGAACCGACAGACCAGTACAAACTGGCCTTTTCCTTTGGAAACAGGCAGTTCACCTGGAATCGATGCCCCTTTGGGTATTCCAACTCCCCAGCGGAGTTCAACATATTTCTGCACAAAGCCATGAGTGATGCAGCCGCCAGGGGCAACCTGGTCTATGTGGACGATATTCTGATGCGGAGTCAGACCTGGGAAGAACACATGGCCGAGATCAGGCATGTGTTGACCCAGCTCTCCCGTGCAGGGGCCAAACTGTCTCTGGCTAAGGGACAGTGGTGTAGGACCCAAGTGGAGTACGTGGGACTATTGGTTGGAGCCCAAGGCATACAGCCACAGTCCAGCAGAGTCCAAGCTATCCAGAATATGAAGTCGCCCACTAACCTGTCTGAACTGCGCAGCTTTCTGGGAGTATGTAATTATTCCCGGCAGTTCATTGAGGATTACGCTGAAATAGCAAGGCCCCTCCACAAGCTGCTGCAGAAAGACGTGCCCTTTGAGTGGGGACCTTCCTCAGAACAGGCTGTGATGGAGCTGAAGCGCAGACTCGGTAGTGCGCCGTGCTTGGCCTACCCTGACAAAAATAAGGTCTTCTACCTTGAAGCAGGGTTCTCAGAGCACTGCCTTGGGGCTGCTCTGAGTCAGGAATATGACCAAGAGCGAAGGGTGGTGGCGTATGCCAGTCGAGCCCTGAACCCAGTGGAGCAAAAGTTCTTGGACTGCGAGAAGGCCCTGTTGTCTACGGTCTGGTCGGTAGAACACTTCCGTAGTTATGTAGGGGGACAAAAGATCATCATCGAAACCTGCCACCAACCTGTGACATTCCTGCATAGCCAGAGACTCAAAGCGGGCAGGGTGTCAAATAGCAGGATTGTGGCATGGATGATGGCCCTACAAGGCTATGAGATAGAGGTACGTTATGCACAGAGCAAGAAAATGTACCTGGGACAGGGCCTGGCTTTGGGCCAAGTGTGTCACGGCTGTGACACTGACATGGAAGCTCCAGAAACAATTCCCGCTGCTGAGCTACCGAACAATCACCGGTACTACGATGAAAACGTGGGCCAGGGCTTACCCATGGCCTATGTTGACGGTTGCTCTTTTCGCCACAAACAGCAGGTGCTAGCAGGGGTAGGAGTAGTCTGGCAAGACAATACTCCCTGTGGGCCGACCCGCTATAAGCTAGGACCAAAGACTAGTCAGTATGCGGAAGTAGCTGGGGTGCTGATCACCCTCCAGCAGGCCCTGACAAATGGCCTTAAACAATTTGTCATCTGTAGTGACTCGAACTACGCCCGACATAGCTTCGTGTCCCATCTTCCGTATTGGAAGGGTAACGGCATGAAAAATGCCCGGGGCAAGGAAGTAAAGAACAAAGAGTTGTTCCTGGCCAGTGACAAGCTCACGACCGAGGCTGGAATGATGGTTTACTGGAGGAAGGTGAAGGGACACTCCCAGGTGAAGAGACCCGACAAAGACGGGAATGATGAGGCCGACCGGCTGGCTAAATCTGGCGCCTTAGAGGGTGAACCCTGGCAGTTCCAGCAGGAATGGCTACCCCCAGAAACCGTGGCTGAGGTCAAGGCGGTCACCCGAAGCAGGGCTAGACAGGATGTCGGAGCTGACCCTCAATCTGTAGTGCTTGGGTCACAGGGTTTTAACACCGATCTTGCAGAAATGCAGAAACAGGACCCAGCAATTGGGCTAATGTATCAGCATATCGCTGACCCAGTGCGTCAACCTCTTTCGGAGCAGGTGCTGAGCCAGTCTCCAGAGCTGAAGGAGCTGGCAGAGGTGAAAGACAACCTAAAAATTATAAAGGGGTTGTTGGTTTGTGTACCAGTTGCACAAGGTGTCCCAAAGTGGGTAGTTCCCCGCTGCCATCGGGGGGTCATGATCCAACACGCTCATGACGAGCCCTGTGGGGGTCACCGGGGAATCAAGGCCACGTACGACACTATCCAGCAGGTGGCATTCTGGCCTCACATGGGCCAAGACATCGCCGCGTATGTAAAGGGGTGTCTGACGTGTAGCCAGTTCCAACCATCACGGCCCTTGCACCGTGCACCACTCCAGAAAAAGGGCATGACATTCCCCTGGTCCAATCTACAAATGGATTGGGTGGGGCCGCTGGTGAGGTCATCCAGAGGGAACAAATATTTCCTCACGGTTACGTGTGCATTCACAAAATGGATTGAGTGCCTCCCAGCACCCAACGACACGGCAGAGACAACTGCAGTGCTGTTGGTGAACCATGTGTTCAGTCGATGGGGACTCCCCCTGACCGTGGACTCGGATCGGGGAACCCATTTCACAGCTACAGTAATGGCAACCCTGTGGAATATGCTTGGGGTCAAGGCCCAGTTGCATATCTCCTACCACCCTCAATCCTCGGGCCAGGCAGAAAGGGCAAACCGAACGGTGGTTAGTATGCTCAAAAAGTTTGTCTCCACCAGCAGTAGGGACTGGGACATTAAGCTGCCCCTGGTTCTGATGGCCATCCGAGCCACGCCCCATTGCTCTACGGGGGTCCCACCTTTTGAGATGATGACAGGTCGGAAGATGACTCTTCCCCTACACTGTCTTTATGGGGTGGAGGACCTGAGCACGACGGGGGCTGCTATGGCCCATCAGTATGTGTCAGCAAGCACATCTGCAGGCAACCTTTGCTTTTGCCCAGAACAATCTGGGAAGGAGTGCAGAGGGTAGGAAAGCATACTATGACCGAAAGGCAGTTAACCAGGAACTCCAAGTAGGAGACAAGGTCCTGTACTTCCAATTTGCCAAACCCACAGGGGTGGCCCGGAAATTCTTACCCAGTTGGACAGGACCCCACGAGATTGTCGATAAGGTATCACCGGTAGCTTATCGAATTCGGATTGAAAAAGGAAGGCAATCTCTGGTCTATAAGTGGGTGCATCGCAACCACCTCCGGTTGTATCGCCCACCTCAAATGGCGCCGGAGGACACAGAATAGGGTTAAAAGTCTAAACCCGATCAAGAGGGGGGTGCCCCTTTGTAGCTGCAGGTAGTTAGGTACTGTAGTGTAGGTCCTCCTAGGAAAATATATTCAAAATTATAGTGGAACTGTACCATGTGCCTCATCTGTGTTCCAGAATGGGAATCCTAAAACTGCCACGGCTGGTCCTGACAGTGCTGTGGATCGCTTCGACACAGCCCCTTGAAGTTGTGGAACCCGGTCCTCCTACCGGCATAGTCCTGCAGGACGCTCCCGGATTGTTGTTAACAAATTGCAGAACATATACTCAGCGAGTGTATGTGCGGCTGGACCCAAGTGATGTGTTTCGGAAGCACATCAACATGAACAGTAGGGTGTCCCATCATGGCAGGCAGTGGGCTAAGGATGCTGTATGGCATGCCCAGCTAGACACTATACACATGCTCCGCCAGCTGAGGAAGGCAACAGTCAGCCAGGAGGAGATGACAGGCCTCAGCCGCCCCAAAAGGTTCTTGGGGGGTCTGATTGCTGCGGCCTCCACCGTGGGCTCGCTATTTTCAGCTGGTCTGTTTGCTGCTTACACTGTCACCCTGACCACCCTGAGAAGGCAGGTGTCTGGGTTACTTAAGGAAATGCCAGAAATTCAGGACAGGCTGTATCAACAGCAGCAGCGGCTGGAAAGCCTAGGGAAAACCTTACAGGGCACAATATTAGCAGTAAACCTTCATGCAGCAGTGTTAAATAACACCCTCCACACCGTGGGCAGGATTGTCGACGTGTTACAGTGGGATTATGCTTACGTGCAACAGGTCAGGATGCTGATGCAGGATTTGCTTAGGGAGCTTAGTGCCACGATAACTAGCTTAGCCATGGGACAGATTCCAACTTACTTGGTTCCACTGTCCTTAGTAGAAGAAGTACTTAGGACAACCACTTCTGAGATGGTGCAGCCATTACAGGTACATTTTGCATACAGTCTAGGCAGTGCCATTCCTATACATGTCAACCCTGAAGCCAAGGAAATAGGTTTCCTGTTGAACCTTCCCATCGTGAGTGGCAAGGATATCTATAGACTCAAGTCTATATCGAACGTTGGCTTCTGGAGGGGGGACATGCATGTGAAGTTGACCACCCCACCGCTCGTAGCTTACCAGGAGGATGATCCAAATTTGTATCTTGTTCCAAACCTGGAACTGTGTATATCAACCAAGGATATCCACTGGGTATGCCCAAGTAAGCCATTCCTTAGGGACACAACTCAGAGGTTGTGTGGTATCAGAAAGGGGGCTGCCACTGAAAAGTGTAAAGCCACAGTGACGAGCAAAAGTGAGGTTAACGAACCCCAGGTTGAGCAGGTGGGAAAGCAATGGCTGGTCAGCACACCACAGTTAACGGTTACAATAACATATGACAGGCATGATACAGCTACCGAAGTGCAGCTACCCAACCAAACAGTTTTTCTACAAGTTCCTGAAGGAGCGATAGTGCATCTCAACGATTTAGCACTGTATCACCTGGAGTCAGAACTATACGAAACGGAACTCGAGATTGTGGACGCTTTCAGAGGACACGGCATTGACTTGGATGAGAGAATCCAAGAGACAGTAAGTCTTGAGGGTGTACAGGTAGTCGAATTTGTTCTTAACGACACAAACTTAAAAACTACACTGGTAGGTCCCAAGCACAGTCGTTGTGGATCCTCTGGGGCGCTAGGAACAATAAACGTGGTCATCTTGACACTGCTGCTGGGTAGCTGGATCATGGCTGGGGTAATGTGTTGGATGCTGTTCTCTTGTATCAAAGCCTTGCGGGGTAGTTTGAATGAGACAAAGGGAGCAATGGTTTATCACCGAAATCAGGTAACCACTCCCAAACGTCTGCCTGCTGCAGAGCTATCCGATACTGATAGTGAACTGCCGGAAGTTTAAGGTCTAGAGCTAATGATGATGCCCAATGCCTCATTCCTAGGTACCTTATAACTGAGAGCAGGTATACGCAACGTTCTTTCCAACACTATTTCCTGTACAAATTCTCGAGAGGTAATGTGAATATTGGGTGGTAGAATCCACCGTGGTACAACAAACATCACTTAACTCTGTTTTTGTTTTGAAGGCAACAACGCCTCAGGACCTCGTGACCTTCAAAAAGGGGGGATATGTAGCGGCAATGCTTGTTAATAAGACAGAATTAAGCGTTGGTATGCTCCTAAAGGAGGCCCCATCTCACCCTCCATCTCTGTGGTGCAGCCACAGAGAAAGAATTCATGCAAGCTGATTTAAGATGTTTTTCTTTTGATAAGAAGCAAGCTCCCAGACGGGGATGCAATTAGCTAAGCCTGGCTATAATGATCAATGGTCATCCACTGGCGCCTATCTGTCTAGGGAGTGCCGAATGGACATCTGGACTGCATTTCTAAGTGTCAAGAGTAAGTGACTTATGTCTCACCTTGACCAACCAATCAGGGACTGGCAGGGCGTGGTAATACCACGTGGGTCTCCAATGCCCGCCAAACTCTCAACCAATCAGCACACATCTGGGTCTTGATCAAAAAGGGAGCGCAAGCTCAGTTCTGGGCTCTCCTTGGCCATTTTCGCGCATCCTCAGAGACAATCACGTGACAACTGCTGTTGTCTGCAAAAGGACTTGGACTTTGTTCTAAGCGCGAGGCCGAGGATCCCGTACGTATTCAGAATTCTACCAACGTGAATGCTGGTAGATCCCCTCGGAGCAACGACTGCCCTGCGCGCCGCAGTCAGATTCCTCCGGCCTTCCTACTCCGAGCTGCACCTCGACTGGTTGGCCGGTAGCCAGAGGACGCCGACACAACGCCCATTGGACAACCGCTGCAACAGAGCCTGTCAGCTGGTTTGGTGTTCGTGCCGGGAAATTCCAAATCCAAACACAGTGGATAAGTAAACCCCATGTTCTACATTGCGTCTCGAGAATTTAATTGTACCTCAACACAAGTTGTTATCAATTTAATTCATGAGTAATGTATTTACTTCCGAGTTTAGAGTAACAGTGGGTAATAACACTGATTAGCGATTTGGTAACCGAACGATATATATTGACATATATTCTCTGTTGTGTATCTCTTTGTGTTTGCATCTCTTCGAGATTATATACCTTGTATATTGATAACCCTCACAGTAAGGTCTGCCGCTCGTATCCAGGCAGACTAGTATATGTTTGGTGCACAGTTTATATTAATAAATGTATCTCGTGTATTGAACCCGTGTGTGTGCGTTGTTAGTTGTTCTGACGATTGATTTTCTAAAAGCCCCAACGAACAACCTCGTGATTACTGCTACAATTGATAATTGTCTCAGTAAACCCATCAAACCACTACACTATCAAGACCAGCCATACACAGTACAGTTTATGTACATACAGTAATGTTTATGTTCCTAAATTAATATCGTTTATGACCTTCAGATGCGTTATGCTCCTCTTCTTTTTATGCTCAGCTACTAAAATTTCCCTTTAGTGGTAAAATTCCATATAAATATTCAAAACTAAGCGGATTGAAATGTGCACAGTAAAGACATTAGATGATTAAATCTTTTCACTACCAACCAATGCACCACGAGTGCCCCTGTCGGTCATTTTGGCCAGCCAATCACTTACCGCGGTGCCCTACGGTGCCCTGCGGGTTGGTTACTGTACCACGGGTTTTTACCGCTCATTTTGAATGGCTGCATCTGTAGGTTGTCTCTCGCAGTGTTCAGGAATTGCATTCCGAAACTGAGTCAGATCAAAAGTTGTAAGAAAAGCACCTATGGTGTCGGTTCTAACAGCTTTATTGATTCGATGTTAAAGGCCGGAAATGGGGCACAAGACACGCGACCGCAAAAAGCGTCGCCATCTGCTTCCAGCTGCAAAATGCCGTTTGCGGACGCTGAAGCATTTGAACTTGAACTTTATTGCCATATGTAACCGGTACTGGTACAATGGAATTCTTACTTACAGAAGGTCTCTCGATTGTAAAACAAGTGTAAAAAACAAGACAAAGTGCAAACAGTGCATCAAGACAATGTACAAACAAACAATAGACAATGTGCAAGTAAACATGTAGACATTTCTTTCCAAGGCAGCGGGTACAAGCGATCTCGCGTTTTAAAACCACCAGGAAAAGCAAAAAGGCACTTTTCCTTGCTTGCGCCGGCACACAACGACGTGAGGAGGACACCGTAGTCGGCAGGATTCGAACTTGCGCAGGGAGACCCCAATGGATTTCTAGTCCATTGCCTTAACCACTCGGACACGACTACAGCGAGCGCCGCCATTGCTGCGTTCTTGCTACAATCTCACATGGATCGCGAGGCGCCGGCGGAAACCTTTTTCAAAGTCGTTCTCCATTAAAAAAAAAACCTTTCCAAAATACAAGCCTTGCAGACAGACACACCTCAGAGGACTTAAGGGTTGCTTCATGTGGGAATGATAAAGTCTCCCCGTCCGGACAGGAAAATGGCACTTTGTTAGACACAAAAAAACAATCAACAACAGACAAATGTCTACAAGCATTTTAGAAGCCGCTCTTGAAATAGCTCTTACATTCGTGTTAGACGCAGAAATCGCCTTTTTATTGACGCTCTTACAAACGCCATGGCAAGCAAAACAAAGCAGAGCAGAGCAGAACAAAACGAACAAAATAAAACCCTCATGTCCTGCACTTGAATATAATGCCGTTACGTGCCGAAGCGGTATTGGACGTCATCCTAGCACTGCAACCCGGGGCGTACGGTATATGGGAACGAGCACACGTCACGAATCGTCTCTAATCACTCCCTGCACTGTAAGGCGCCTTGAAGCGTGCACCCTCAACATTCATCTTTGCGCATCTGTGAAAGGTAAACTCTTGAGCAAACTCTGAACCAGACGCTCAAACTCCAGCTAGCATTAGGGGTAGCATTCCCACGCTACTTGAACACTTTGTTTCCGCTCAGTGCTGGATTTTGGGAACTTTAGGACGAGTGGGACTTTTCTCCTATCTGTCAATTCGTTTTGTTTTGGAGACTCTTGGCTGTCTGTGTTGTATAGTGCAGCGTGAAGAAAACGTTTTCGAAAACTGTGCCGGCTCAAAAGTTGTAAGAAATCCTCTCCAGCTCTTTTAAGTCTCTTCAGTTTTGTCATTTAAAGTGAAACTAGATGTATAACTGGAGCCTCACTTATGCAAATGGTGAGGCTCCAGTTCGACATCTAGTTTTACTTTATATGACAGAAGTACGTCAGACTGCGCCGGACTGGGGGATCACTTCCGGTTATTTTTACCATCTTAAACATTTGAAATCCTCCCCTAGGCAATTGTGACACTTCATCTTGGCTCCACCTAGGACACTCTTCAATCTTCCATCACTTCTCTCTTCTCCCGCAACACTCTCGTCTGTCGGTAGTATGTGGCGTCTTTGCATTACCACCAATCTCACCACAGCAAGAAAGCAACAGGTTTTGGCAAGAGAGGAGGAGACTGCCTGGCCCGAACAGGGATCGAACCAGCGACTTTGGCGTTACTAGCACCACGCTCAAACCAACTGAGCTAACAGGCCTTATTCCCACTGTCCTCTCTGTGCTGCAAAAAATGGAATTCAGGGAAGTTTCTTTTGTCCTTCTTTGAATAGAAAGCCCTGCAATTCAGTGTACGGGCTTTCTCGTGCTGTTTAATGGTTCTTCAAAAATTCAAATTCAAATCCTACACTGTCCTGAAGTGCCCCCCCATTTCACAGCATTTTTCAGCTGATTTCAAATGTACCTAAAGGAGAAGCATTATTGAAGACCATCAATTACCAAGAGCTTTTGTCAAAGGTTTTGGTGGTCACTTTTAATGACCACAGAGAGCTATGACCTCGGTTTTACATCTCATCCAAAAGACAGCGCCTTTTTACCACACAGCGTCTCCGTCACTATACTGGGGCATTGGGACCCGCACAGACCTCAGGGTGAGCGTCCCACCGCTGGCTCCATTAACACCGCTTCCAGCTGTAAGCTTTGCTTTTCCCTGTAGGTCACCCTCATCCGGGTACTGACCTGGCTCACAGCTTCTAAGCTTCAGTGGGTTTTCAGTTGCGAGTTGAAAGGGGATGCAAGTGATGGAGCCGCTCGCTGCAAAAGCCACTGCATTGGCCAGGAATCGAACCCGGGCCTCCCGCGTGGCAGGCGAGAATTCTACCACTGAACCACCAATGCACGCTGCAAGGGTCTACAAAAAAGACGTTTTTTACCACTCTGTGCTGGATGTTGGGTCCCAAGGGAACTTCTGGACGAGTGAGAATTTTCTGCTATCAAAATTTGGTTTCGGAGACTTTTGGCAGCCTACAGATGCAGCCATTCAAAATGCGCGGGCGATACCGCATTATTTTGCGGTACGCTGTACGCAGTCTACCTCAAGCTACCGGTAAATACCGCGAGTTACCGTAAATTCTCCTATAATACGACAAGCAAAATAATAGTATCCGGAATTTCCGCAAGGTGGAGCTAATAAAGCTCAACCTCTCATGTTTGAGCTGTGGCCATCAAAGTCTTTAACGAAGATATTACTAATAGTATTAATAATGAATGACCTTGGACAAGCTGTAAGTGTAAACTCAAAGTATTGCCCTGGTCAACATTCTTTTTTTCATTGACCGTCTTTGTAAAAGTAACACCACAGCATTTCGCAATCACGCATTTGTTTCCAATCATGCAAAGTACAGTAATTTTTGAGAATCGATTCACCATGCCTTTCACATGCTCATAAAAGAGATTGATTTAGGAACATAAACATATTACCGTATGAAAACTGTACTGTATACAGTATGTATATGTATATTTAATGTCTTAACTGTGCCCGTTTAAGTATTGAATATTCATATCTGATTTTACCACTGAAGGGAAATCTTAGTAGCTGAGCATAAAAAGAATAGGAGCATACTGCAACGCGTGTGAAGCCATAAACGATATTAATTTTGGAACATAAACATAGAGTATATGGCTGGTCTCGGTACTTTAAAGAAAACATACACGAAACATGGTTTCATTATGACCAGAATCGGTCTTGAGATATTTTTAACTTGATTTACAGTATTTGAGAGGTATGTCTTAACACCGATACTACAGTGCTTAAGTACTGCTCACGTATATGTTTCTAGGTTTATATTATGCATTTCATACGGTCAAATTACTTTTGAGCAACTAATAAGAAGCGCGAAACGGTATGCGTTTTAGTTTCGTTTTGTGCTGGGACCCGTGGATTGATTAGAGATATCAAGTACATACAAGTCATTTTTTAAATGTTGTAGTTCGTCTTGAAAAAATGTTACGAGTACATCATCTATCAACAATTACACAGGTTCTGTTTCCATATTGCGGATTTTGGTTACGTAATATTATTTTCTAGATTTCACGTTGTGAATATATGATTTGGGCAAACAGAGCCGCAAAGAAGTACATTATGGGTTGTTGTTGTTTTTTTTGCAGTTTTATCTAGAACAAGCGATGCTTAAACCTTTGTCTGATTCTTGTGAAACTATCCACACGACAGTTACAGTACCTAGGAGTTGACTTCAGTGATGTCACTGATGGGATGTTTCTAAAAATCCATCCTCTGTAAAACGTCTTCTCTAGTTGTCCTGCATATGTATTCGCTAATGAAGCTGTGTGTTCTGAGCCTGGATCTCTACATTTCTGTATGAACCAGCTTAGAGGGCTAAAGACAGCTTGTGTTTAAATTGAGTATAAGGCAATTTATGCTTCTAAAGTCATGGTCAGCATTTATTATTGTACTGTGCTGTAAACTTGTTCTGTGCCTAGTCACATTATTTTATAGCGTTTTTATAGTGTTATCAAATCCGGTGGCGCTGTGTGTTAGTTTCCTGACTCCCATGTCACATGGTCTGTGATTGAAACCTGTGAAACCGGTTTAATTCGTCACAGCCAGCACTCCGGCAGAGAGGGGGTTGTGCTCGTAAAGTAGAAGCAGGCGAGATTTCCAGCGAAAGACACCTCCCCCCCACCCTCATACGATTCGCATTGTAATTACACATTCTAATTGTATTACACATTGTACACATGCTTAAAAGAGAAGAGAGAAAACGCAAGCCTTCTTCAGGTGTGAGGGTCTTCTGCTCAGAATGAAACGCTAAAATGTAATGTAGGCTCTGAATGGGTTCAATTATGATTTGGGCTTGATTAAGGTCGCTGCCTTTCATCTAAAACCCTACTTGAATCCTTCTAAACTAAAAATCAGTGTTAGTGAGTTCTAAATAAAGAGGTATCCAGGTAACAGTGAAACGGGCGGACAGTCTGGGGAGATCGCCCGTTTTCCATGTAAATAGTTCCCTGGTTCCGCACCCCTTGGTGTTTCTCTCGCTCTCTCTCGGGTCACCTGATCATTAGCTCGAAAGATTTCAGTGCTTTGTGTATATTCTAATGGTAGTGGGGGCAGGGTGTGTGGGAACAGGTTTGGTTGAAATTGCATTGGAGATCTATGTTCTTCACACCTGAAACATTTTCTCTGAAAGCATTTTCTTCGCAGTTTAACCGATCTTGTTACAGCATGTTACAGTTTACTATTATTAACCATATTAATTTTAAGTGCTTAATGCCATTTTTTGACCAGGCACGAATATTCTTAAGTCCATATCTTCGCAAGTGAATCAGTGCGAATTGCAATACTAATTAAATTAAAACTACTAACTACTAACTAATACTAATTAAAACAAACCAGAAACGTGTTGTTCTGTCTAATGACATTACAAGTGGAAAGATTACAGATTTTAATCGTCTTTAATTTTGTTACGTTATACATTTTAGAAACGTTTCATCCATACAAACACCACAAAACTATTTTCGATTGTATTTCTGAATAGTATGTTACACTTAGTTCACTGTTTTAAATACATCTAATTAAGAAAGTTAGGTGTTAGCATAAACTATTAGCAATCAATAATATTAAATTTAGCACTGTAATAAGATGTTGCACTTTCCCCCGCATCTTGTAAAAATATATTTTCATTGTTCAAATATACATTAAGTCTGACTATCATATAATAAGTTAAATACAAAACTAAAGAAAAAATAGGGTTAAATATAATTCAAAATATTTTGCTAACAATGTTAACTGTTTATGAATAATAAAATGTATTAACTAAGGAGTAGGATGGCACAGTTGTTAGTATGTTTTTTGTTTTGTTTCTTTTTCATAAATACAACAGTAGTACCTGATGTCTCAGTGGCTTTCAAAATTAAATCATGCATGCAAACCTGTGAACTAGAAAGATAACTAAGATATTGTCATGGAAATATAACTATCAAGGAAGCCACAAAAGAGAGTTCTCACCTGAGTAAGGTCTTTATTTCAATATTGCAATATTGGGAGCCCTGCTGCCACTTCGCAAAGTGCAACCAGAGACTCAATTTGTTACAAGCAGTACAGGGTTTTTATAAGACGTTGCACTGTAAAAAAGTTCAGCACTTGGTCCCTTCTAAAACTTCCCCTTTCTCTAAGAGAAAACAGATTACATCATAGAGCGAGAGAAGAAAAACTAGATTTGTTATTCAAAGCTTATCGGTTACTTTCAGCTAATTCTAATGACCCAGACAGCATATATTGTTTTGGTACATTGTCTTCTAAACTAACCTAAACAGTGTACTTTGTTGACGAACTGTTTTCTAAAATTCTGCACGCACTGTAGCACAGCAGTTACATCCTTGAAATATATTATCTAAAAGCACCAATATATTTTTTTCAAAGCTCTCTACATTTTTAAGAATCAATTTACTTATTAGATTTCCACTTCAATATCCATCCATTTATAATGGTGGCGAAGTGGTTAGCATTGCTATCTTGCAGCTGAAGAAAGATGTGAAGACGGGGTTTTGAATTTAATCCTTTCTGTAGGGGGTTTAGACTTCTAAGTCACAAGCTGGGGTTTATGGCAGGAAAGGGGGTTAACTGATAAGGATTGCAGATGCAAGCTAGGAACCCCCCTGGGTGTAATGTTAAACTGACCATTTGCCCAGAACATCGTAAACTGGCCAAATACCATGAACCCCCCTCTTTACCATCAGACCGAGTGACGTCAGAAACGGAGAAGAAAACACTATATAACCCAAAAGTTTGTAACAGTACGTTGAACAATGCTTCGGTTTTGTTATTTCTTGCGGGAAACAAGACTTCGGCTTTATTGTTCCTTGCATGCAATAAACTCATCTGTTTTACTTCATCTCAGGATCAAGAACCTTATTTCTTCTGTTACAACAAATTTGGCGTAGTCGGCGGATGCTCCAGAAGGCGCAGAACTTCCCATCGGCAGGAGAGACGGTCAGCGCGCACATACAGATGCAGCCATTCAAAATGCGTGCGTTATTTTGCGGCATACCCCGGTGGGCGTGTCGCGGCATCACGCAGTGTCACGCAGTGTGACGTGGTTAATCGCGCGTCATTTGACGCTCTGCCGGAAACTATCCGGCGTCACCTTGTAAAACCGCCAGGGGGAGCTTAACCTGTCATGTACAGCATTTGAGCCTTTAATTTTGAACAGTGTATTACAGCATGTTAATCTTCAGTCATTAAAATGTTGGTATATTTTATGAAAGCAAGATTGCTCAGTTGGACAAAAGTACACAACCTACCTTTATCAGAAATATTTATGCATCAAAGCCTTTACCGAAGATATTACTAATAGTATTAATAATGGATGACTTTGGACAAGCTGTATACTCAAAGTATAATTTCTTTAGCACATTTGTACAAGCACTTGGAATCTGTCCAAGCCATACTTTGTCAGGCATTTTGTTTTACTTCAACGGGCATAAAAACTTCCTTGCTTTTAACAGGGCGTTTCATAATTTCTAACTACGAAAATGATTTAAAATGCGACACCTATCATTCAACTAGAGCTTAAAATATCACAAGGAAAAATACACACCGGTATTCCATTTCTCCCTAAACATTGTAAGCTTCGAAGTCTTTAACTAACGTGATACCGGAGTCAACAAGCATACTTTTAGAATTTGATTAAAAGGGAATATAATATGGAATCGCGTATCTCAAGAATTTAATAACGGTATGATTATATCCGTGTACTGCGGCAGGGCTGTGTAGGGCTGTTTCGCCTGCCTGCTCATGCGAGCTGACTGTAGCCGACTGGTCTAGGTGCGTGCCTACCAACGGGCAGGTTGTGTGCTCGAATCCAGCTGGTGCTGAACCTTCCAGTTTTATTTATTTATTTTTTAATCGCGTAACATATTACCGTATGCAAACTGTACTGTATACAGTATGTATATGTATATTTAATGTCTTAACTGTGCCCGTTTAATTGAATTTTAAAAAATTATTTAACACGAACATTAAGCTGTTTACATCTTCCGCCTGAGAACAGTCACCCGTTGCTACCCAACGCAGAATGGTGATTGGCTGACACCATCTGACACCCCTCTGATTGGAGAAAAAAGACGTGCTAGTTTGCTATACATACTGTAACAGGAAGAGGATTTCTTTCTATTCAAAACGTGTATTTTAAAAGTTTAAGAAGTAAAAACCTTACAGCGTACACAGATTTCTAAACTGATCAGGATCGTTATCTTTGTCTTATGCATAATAATATTCACCGCTCTGTGCAGCAAATTAATAATAAACTTTATTTTATATAGCGTTTTAAACGAATAAGTAATTAGATTGCTCATAAACCTAATCACTTGCTTTTTCTTTTTATTTAGGCTCAGATTTCAACTATAGATCGTATTATTAATAACCATAATAACAACCAACCAACAAAAACAACCATATAAACATAATACCAACCAAAAACATAGATAACAACCACAATACAAAATCAAATATATCAAACCATTTTACTCTCGCAAAGTCCTCCAATTATCATAATCCCGCCCCTTATGCAAAACCAAACCTTCCTCCCATCCCAGTTTATCCTGTTTATCATAAACAAAATCCACCTCAATTTTCAACATAAAGCATTACACAAAATCAATACCTCAACACTCCATACTCAACAATGATAATTCACAAACAGCCAGAACATGTAACTACACATTCCCAAACAGACCTAATTTCCATAGCCCCGCCCCTTATGCAAAACCAACATCCCTCCCCTGTTCTCTCTCTCCCCTGGCGGTTGTAATTGTTTTTATTTTCAAATAAATTTTAGCAAAGTCATGCATTTTAAAAATCTTAAGATTTTTATATTTATGTCTTTATTTAGTGGTTTCATTAGTGACAAAGGCTAAACTTTCTTGGAAAAATGTCTTTTATGTAAACCATGTTTGCTATTTATTCATTCAGGGCTAAAATATGTTCATTGTATTCTAATGAAAGAAGGGTTCCTTTCGCCGTAGTCGGGAGCCTAGCCTTTAACTAGTAAGTACTGTACTTACTGGGTTTTTGAGGGGGGGGGGGGAGAAAAATCGTTTTCCCAGCCTAACAGTATTATTTTTAACCTGTAAATTTGCTGGACAGAGAGGTGAACATTATTACACAGAAGACAAAGATAGCGATTTACGTTGCATTGTGTATCGTGCTGCTTTAATACAGTTTTAAATAATTGGAAGTCTAAACAGTATCAGCTTTATTTATGGGTTTTAAATAAAGGTGATTTAAACGCGATTTAAATCAATATAAATGTTTATATTGTAACGCATAGGTGACTATTCATTGTTATTAAAATGACTTAAATTCGATCATGTTGTGATATTTAGAAATATACATTTGTTTGGTGCGAGTGAAGTTTTATTTAATCTCTGAGCCATACTGATTCTTCTGGAAGCCAGTTTCCGCCAGGGAGTAAAAAAAAACACACTATGGTATTCTCTCCAATGCAGTGCAGTTAAAAACATACCTCTGATGCTGCTCCTAAATGAATATCGTTTATGACCATCAGAAGCTTTATGCTCCTTTTCTTTTTTCCAGTGGATTGAACAGGGAGAGGCATTTCATGATGTACTTTTCACTGATGAAACAACAGTGGCTCTGGAACAGTTTTCAACCATGTCGTTTTATAAAAAGGGGAGATATGTACACGTTACTGAAGCTAAACGTTTAGCCTTTGTCACTAATGTAAACACTAAATAAAGACGTATAGAAATCCCTACGTTACAGACTGTATATGGCTGGTATTGGTAGTTTAAAGAAAAAATACACACCAGTATTCCACTTTCTCCCTAAACATTTTAAGCATCAGAGTCTTACATGTGGTTATTTATTGCATAATTTAATTTTGAAAGCCACTGAGACATCAGGTACTACTGTTGTATGGTACAAGTGTGGTACTTTTAGGGGTTCCACGGTACAGAACACTAGTTATTTAAATATGATTGATAGATAAATAGGCCCACTTTATTCATCCTGAAGAAGATAGAAGACATCCTGATGTCTTAACACAGATACTACAGTGCTTAAGTACTACTCACGTATATGTTTCTAGGTTTATATTATGCATTTCATACGGTCAAATTACTTTTGAGCAACTAATAAGAAGCGCGAAACGGTATGCGTTTTAGTTTCGTTTCGTGCTGGGACCCGTGGATTGATTAGAGATATCAAGTACATACAAGTCATTTTTTAAATGTTGTAGTTCGTCTTGAAAAAATGTTACGAGTACATCATCTATCAACAATTACACAGGTTCTGTTTCCATATTGCGGATTTTGGTTACGTAATATTATGTTCTAGATTTCACGTTGTGAATATATGATTTGGGCAAACAGAGCCGCAAAGAAGTACATTATGGGTGGTTGTTTTTTTTTTGCAGTTTTATCTAGAACAAGCGATGCTTAAACCTTTGTCTGATTCTTGTGAAACTATCCACACGACAGTTACAGTACCTAGGAGTTGACTTCAGTGATGTCACTGATGGGATGTTTCTAAAAATCCATCCTCTGTAAAACGTCTTCTCTAGTTGTCCTGCATATGTATTCGCTAATGAAGCTGTGTGTTCTGAGCCTGGATCTCTACATTTGTGTATGAACCAGCTTAGAGGGCTAAAGACAGCTTGTGTTTAAATTGAGTGTAAGGCAATTTATGCTTCTAAAGTCATGGTCAGCATTTTTGTACTGTGCTGTAAACTTGTTCTGTGCCAAGTCACATTATTTTATAGCGTTTTTATAGCGTTATCAAATCCGGTGGCGCGGTGTTAGTTTCCTGACTCCCATGTCACATGGTCTGTGATTGAAACCTGTAATACCGGTTTAATTCGTCACAGCCAGCACTCCGGTTGTAAAGTAGAAGCAGGCGAGATTTCCAGCGAAAAACACCTCCCCCTTCTTCAGGTGTGAGGGTCTTCTGCTCAGAATGAAACGCTAAAATGTAATGTAGGCTCTGAATGGGTTCAATTGTGATTTGGGCTTGATTAAGGTCGCTGCCTTTCATCTAAAACCCTACTTGAATCCTTCTAAACTAAAAATCAGTGTTAGTGAGTTCTAAATAAAGAGGTATCCAGGTAACAGTGAAACGGGCGGACAGTCTGGGGAGATCGCCCGTTTTCCATGTAAATAGTTCCCTGGTTCCGCACCCCTTGGTGTTTCTCTCGCTCTCTCTCGGGTCACCTGATCATTAGCTCGAAAGATTTGAGTGCTTTGTGTATATTCTAATGGTAGTGGGGGCAGGGTGTGTGGGAACAGGTTTGGTTGAAATTGCATTGGAGATCTATGTTCTTCACACCTGAAACATTTTCTCTGAAAGCATTTTCTTCGCTGTTTAACCGATCTTGTTACAGCATGTTACAGTTTACTATTATTAACCATATTAATTTTAAGTGCTTAATGTAAAATCTTGTAAAAATATATTTTCATTGTTCAAATATACATTAAGTCTGACTATCATATAATAAGTTAAATACAAAACTAAAGAAAAAATAGGGTTAAATATAATTCAAAATATTTTGCTAACAATGTTAACTGTTTATGAATAATAAAATGTATTAGCTAAGGAGTAGGATGGCACAGTTGTTAGTATGTTTTTTGTTTTGTTTCTTTTTCATAAATACAACAGTAGTACCTGATGTCTCAGTGGCTTTCAAAATTAAATTATGCATGCAAACCTGTGAACTAGAAAGATAACTAAGATATCCATCCATTTATAATGGTGGCAAAGTGGTTAGCATTGCTATCTTGCAGCACTGGGGTCCTAGGTTCAATTCCTGCCATCCTGTGTGTGTGGGGTTTACATGTTCTCTCTGGGTTACATGGTTTTTCTCCATATGTGTGATATGACTCCCTCTCGCACTCCAAAACATACTGGTAAGTTAATTAGTTTATGGGAAACCTGGCCCTGGTCTGTGTGTGTTTGTGTCTGTCTGTCCTGTGATGGACTGGCGCTATGTCCAGGGTGTATTCTGCCTTGTGTCCGTTGCTTACTGGGATAGGCTCCAAATCCTCTGTACTGGATAAAGAGATTAGAAATGGAAGTAAAGGCACTGTGTGGATGGAACTATACACAGTGTTAGAAACCCACTATGAAATGGCAGCATCTCACTGAGAATAAAATATTTTATACTGCTGGCTTAAGGAAACAGCCTTTCCACCTCTCTTGCACATCAGTATCCATACCTAGTTATTTAAACAAATTGCCTCTAATTATAAACATCTTAATATGCTGGCTCTGTGGATCCGCATCAGCTATGTTTGCCCATTCCTTCAATTCATGTGCATCCAACACACAGTTCAATGCCAGCAACTACACATAATCTAAAATACAATCCTTATTTCAGTATCTATGTAAACATATAGTCTGTTAACTTCATCATCTTCATCAAAAGTATGCCTAACCCCATTAGGAAGTGTTCTTGTTATAAGTGTATTCCTCAGCTTTCCCCAAACTATCTTCTTCTTGCCAACATCTCTAGTCTTTTATCTTGCAATAACTCAGCCAACACTTAAATCTCCAAAAGCTGCTTGTGTTAATTTCTTTAAATCACAAATATCATGTGTAAATACTGGCCATGTAATACTCTGCATTGTGGAATAATAGTTTATTTTAAAGGGAACTAGAGAAACTAAGAACTAGAGAAATCAAGAAAGGCTTTTTTTCTAGAATTAATAAATGCACATCCTGTTCACTGGGGAAATTAAATCCACACTGAGCAATCTTCAATATGTTCACAATATGACAGCAAGAATCCTATCAGGGATGCATTACACCTGTTTTCAAGTCCTTGCACTGGTTACCTATCAGATTTCGAGTCAACTTCAAAATCCTTATCCTCCTTATGTACTGTCCTACAACTGGTATTATTGATCTCCGAATTATTGTACTTGACATGACTTCATTCAGCCTTTCCTGAACGTCTATGACAGGCAGAGAGAGTGCTGTTTCTGGTGCGATCTTTTACAGCTGACATTTCACTGTTTTAAACGAACAAGAAATTAGATTGCTCATAAATCACTTATTCTATATAAACACAGCGTAATTGCCCTCCGAAAATCTTCTTTTTCTTGTTCGTTTTAGAGACCTTGATCGAAACTGATTTTAGATGTCAGAAAGGATTTATTTTCTCTGTATTTCCTACATTGCTTTGTCGAGATTTTAACTTTATATCTAGGCTCAGATTTCAACTATAAATCGTACAGTAATTAATAGCAGTAAATACTGATGTTTATACATAAAAAAGTCATGCCTTGGAGTATAGACCCCCAAAGGAATGCCATAGACTCAAACTGCAAAATAAACACATACAGAAAGAAAGTATTTGTATTGTAATTGCAAATCCTGGTACTGTATGAGTGATTGGTATGACTTTCCTCATTACAAATCTCTTATTAGAATTTAAATTTCTCTGTAACTCCAGGTCAGAACAGAGAAAATGTAACTGCCTTAAGGAGTTTACGATTATGAAAAATAGAAGGATAAGCATGATACGTATGTCTTCTGTCATTTTCTAAGTCATGTTACTGAGCACCAAATCTTATTGAGAATATGAATCCATTTAAGGTTTATACCATTAAAGTAATGGTTTATTCCATGCTGAAAATGTTTGTACCAGACTTTTTTGAGGCCTGTTTAATTGTGTCTGAAGTCTGATGTTGTAAATTTTATTGTTAAAAAGATCCATGAAAATGTCACTACTAAAGTTAGCTGGTACTGTTGGTACTGTAAGTGGCAAGTAGAGCTCATATTTTAGATTTTGTGTAGTTGCTAGCGTTGAACTGTGTGTTGGATGCACATGAATGAAGCGACGGACACAAGGCAGAATACACCCTGGACATAGCGCCAGTCCATCACAGGACAGACACAAACACACACACACCAGGGCCAGTTTAAATCTAACCTCAGAACCTTTCTTTTCAGAAGACTTAGTGTCTGTATCTGCTTCATTTTCTAATTTTGGTAGCACCTCTACCTGCTTGTCTTTCTTATATGCATTTACTTTGTAATCTGTGGTCCTTTTATCTGTTTTTACATCTACTGTATTGCTTTGAGATGCCACCTTTAATGGTGATATATCAAATAAAGTTTTTTATTATTGTTATAGGGAAACATGATCAGATTGTCCCTGGTTCAGAAAAAAAAGATCTAAAGTATACTAGTTTGTCACTCTTCTAATTCCCTTTGCTAAATGACTTTTCATACTAATCTGATCAATCTAACTGCCAGTTTTCTGTGCTTTCTCTATCCTGCTAGATTTGCAATTATTCTGAAAATTTTCATCTTGAAATAACTCATTTCTAAATACCTTTTTCACTGTTAACATCTTGCAGCAACTCTGCGACAAAATATACACTCTGACAGTTCATCCTGCTACCAACATTAAATAAAACAAATCTTAAGATTTCTATATTTATGTCTTTATTTAGTGGTTTCATTAGTGACAAAGGCTAAACTTTCTTGGAAAAATGTCTTTTATGTGTTGCGGAAAAAACTGACTTGCTTTAACAAAATATGTTTACAAATCCTTTCACCTGGCATTTTCGTAGTTAGAAATTATGGAACGCTCTATTAAAAGCAAGGGAGTTTTTATGTCCGTTGCAGTTCTTTTGCAACATGAATATAATTATATCGTTATTAATTTCTTGAGATACGCGATTCCATATTATATTCCCTTTTAATCAAATTCTAAAAGTATGCTTGTTGACTCCGGTATCGCGGTAGTTAAAGACTTCGATGCTTAAAATGTTTAGGGAGAAATGGAATACTGGTGTGTATGTTTTCTTTAAAGTACCGATACCAGCCATATACTGTATGTTTAAGTTCCAAAATTAATATCGTTTATGGACTTCACACGCGTTGCAGTATGCTCCTATTCTTTTTATGCTCAGGCACAAAGTAAAAGGGGATGCTTCATATTGCTTGACTAATTTTAAAAACTAAGTTAGAAATGCAGACGCTCCCTCGGTGCGCTGCTCTGGTGCGCCGGCTCTTACACAGTGCCTGTCTGCCGTAAGCGTTACAATATACATACCCAACACTGCTTGTACCCATCTGTCATGCAAATAAAACACCTTGAATTGAATTGAATTGAGGGGAGAGGGGGGGAATACTAAAGCCAATACTGGCTCAATACCCTCGATGGGCTTTGACGTGCTAATGCGTTGGTTTAAGAGTCCGGGTGTGGCAGGCTTCCAATGTCAACTCGATTCGATTGGAAGACAATGAACGTATTTTGTGATATTTAGAAATATAAATTTGTTTGGTGCGAGTGAGGTTTTATTTAATCTCTGACCAAGGGAAACGTTTCATTTTTTTCAAAGAAATGTTTGTTAAAAAATAAAGTCATAGTTCTATGGGATTCAATCACAGACCATGTGACATGGGAGTCACGAAACTACTGTAACACACAGCGCCACCAGATTTAATAACGCAATAAAAACGCTATAAAATAATGTGACTAGGCACAGAAAAAGTTTACAGCACAGTACGATAATAAATGCTGACCATGACTTTAGAAGCATAAATTACCTTACACTCAATTTAAACACAAGCTGTCTTTCTGTATGAACCTCTAAGCTGGTTCATACAGAAAATGTAGAAATGCATTAGCCTGATTATGATTAAAAAACACATAATTAAACACGCGTTTGCGATTTAAATCAGAACACGATTTAAATCAATATAAATGTTTATATTGTAACGCATACTGTCCAGCCTCCATTTCTCTATAAAAATTTACTCTGTTGCACACACACACACAATAGAAGGAGGAACCGCTGTCAGAAGGGAAGATATGTTCAAAATATCGCAAATATCGATCATGTTGCGATATTTTGAAATATAAAAGTCAATTGATTGTCCATAATATCGCTATTCTATTTTTTCGAAGAAATGTTTGTTAAAAGAAAAGTCCGGTACCAGCTGGATTTGAACACACAACCTACCAGTTGCTAGGCACGCACCTAGACCAGTCGGCTACAACACAGCTCGCATGAACAGGCAAGCGAAACAGCCCTACACAGCCCTGTCGCAGCACACGAATACCATTATTAAATTCCTTAGATACGCGATTCCATATTATATTCCCTTTTAATCAAATTCTAAAAGTATGCTTGTTGACTCCGGTATCACGTTAGTTAAAGACTTCAAAGCTTAAAATGTTTAGGGAGAAATGGAATACTGGTGTGTATTTTTTTCTTTAAAGTACCAAGACCAGCTATATACTGTATGTTTATGTTCCAAAATTAATATCGTTTATGGCCTTCACACGCGTTACAGTATGCTCCTATTCTTTTTATGCTCAGCTACTAAGATTTCCCTTCATTGGTAAATTCAATATCTACAACGGGCACAGCAAAGACGTTTTTACTGTAAGTCTTTCTACGACAGACCAACGGACCACGAGTGCCCCTGTCGGTCAACCAATCGCTTACTGCGGTGCCACGCGTCATCTTGCGTCATACTGAGCGACGTCACCTGCGGTACGTGTCTGTGACGCACACTTTGAATGGCTGCATCTGTAACTAAGAGGTAAGGACTCCTCTTTTATTTAAAAGTCCCGACTCTCTCTGACCGATTGGGAAATCTCTGCTCCCTGCGAGAATCGCCCGAGATGACGGAGTAAACGTGAGTTTCTGAATTCCTCTGGCCCGGGGAAGGCACCGGTGTATGTAATGGGTTGGTTGCTGTAAGCCCAGAATTTGGTCTGGCAGGGGTTCCGCGGTATTGTGTACAGGCGTTCGAAGCTGGTGTATGCCTTAATTGCGCGTGGAGTTTTGAACGGGTTTTGGACCCTTACCGTGAAGTTCAGGACTGGTGTGGGTCTTAATTGCACCCGGAGTTCTGAAGGTCAGAACTGGTTTGGGTCTTAATTGCACCCGGAGTTCTGAGGCTCAGAATCGGCGTGGGCCTTAATTGCGCCCGGGGTTCTAGAGCAAGTGGTGCATTAAATGCACGTAGTTCAGGACTGGTGTGGGTCTTAATTGCACCCGGAGTTCTGTGGCTCGGGATCGGTGTGGGCCTTAATTGCGCCCGGGGTTCTGGAGCTGAGTGGTGCATTAAATGCACGTATAATCCAGGATTGGTGTGGGCTTTAATTACGCCCGGGGTCCTGAGATTAGCTACGCCTTGATCGTGCACAGATTGGAGTGGCGTGGTTTCTGGCGTGGCGTGGGTTTTTTTGTTTTAAAGGAAACAGGAGTAGAAGAGATATATGCATGTATGTTTTTGGTGTTTTCCTTGTTTGTGAAATACATATACACACGCACGACACTAACATAAACACACCTCATAATAAAAGAGCAAAGCATTAAGTAGCAGGATTTAAAGGACGTTGAGACCCGAGAATCGCCCTGATTGAGCTCAGTGCGTAAGTCCACCCCGGGGCAAAAGCAGCGATGCTGGCGTTCTGGGGATGGTGAATTACTGATCAAGAAAGGGGGTTTTCGAGGTCTCGTTTCTTACCTGTGAACAGTGCGGTGTAAATCCTCTCTAAAGTCTCTGAGAGGTATTTAGATCTGGAGGTAACAGACGCCTTTGGCTGAATGAGTGCAGGAATGCACAGGTTTTTCAAGTGAAAGCATCCCCCTACTGAATGAGCTGTTACCTCACACACGACAAAAGTAAATCTTAAAGAGACCGAACATGTGCGCTAACTGATGGTTTGAGAAAGTGGTGGAAGGGTCCGTTTAAATATCGGAAAAGTGTAAGTTGACGGAAAAGAAGGAGAAAAATATGGAAAAAGCTGAGTTTGTCAGAGGGAATTTGGGGCGAAGACGCCTGTAAAGAAAGCATATGAGTATTGATTGGCAAAAGCACAAGCATGTAGCTCCCACCCTGGTGCACGGCCGGCACCAGTAGTGGCAGATACATGACGAAAAAGAAAGAAATTGGGATGTGACTTAAAAGTGTGTTTACGGGGAAAATAAAAACCCGGAAGAAAATATACTTTACTCGCTACGAAAGAGTATAGAAAAAAAAAGCTAAAAGAGGCAGTACAGGAGAATGAGAAACTAAAGAAGGAATTAACTTCTGGTCACGCTGCACTGGTTAATGTGCTGCAGCCAGCGACTAAGTTATATCCTGCTCTCCCACAGGGGAACAAACAGGCAGGAAACGAAAATAATTGGGATCAATTCCCTCAGTGGCCATATGGAGAAGGGGGGTCTGATTGGGATAACACTTGGTATGAGTGTGATAAAGACGGATCAGGGTCTCCCCTGTTAGAGGGAGGGCGCCCGCAGATCTGTACTCTCACTCGAAGTGGGAAAGGACTTGATGTAGCAGGGGCTGGCGCCGTTGATGACAGCGCCACTCTAACACTGTCTCGCACCCCGTCGAGGGGGTCTGCAATCGCACCTACCTTCCCTGATTTCCCCCATACGATCAAATCCAAAACCGTAAGATATTGACCGGTGGGCTAAAGTACCGCACCCGAAATTAGAAATGCAGCGAACCTGGAGTGCGCTTCAGGAATTAAAAGGATTCATGTAGAAGTAAAACAAGAATACAGCACATTGTATTACGAAGAGAAAAATATATTATCGATGTGTATGTGTGTTTTATGAATTTGTGTGCCGGCATGTATGTGTGTAACTGTGAGTTTTGGTATACTAAATGACGGTGTGAGTGTGTTTAGCCAGCGGGACTGGCTAGAGACGTAACTAAAGAGACTTGACGAAAATCAACTTAAGGAGATTGGAAAATATAAGAGCGTCTGAAACGTATAAGTACAGTACAGGTGGACGTAAAAGTAGTTAAACAGTTTTTGTATTATTATAAATTATTATAAATTGTAATTTATACAATTAGTTGCAATAGTGGAAACAATTTGGTTTTATTCGAATGTCTCGAAACCAGACATGCTGAAACGCTGTAGGTTTAGAATCGAGACTGGGGAGAATAACGTCTTGTGAGAAAATCTGTTTACCTAACGATTAGATCCTGTAAATCCCTTGAAGCCTCCCTAAGTCTGTCCCAGTCCAGTGGATAAAAATGTACTGTTAATGGAGTGTTGGTTTCTCTGTTAGGGGATACTGGAGCACTACTGTCCTGCTTGTTTCACTCCTCTGTTCAACAGTGTACTATAGAGCAATGTATAGGGGAAGATGGCAGGAGGCCACAGGAGTATTGGGACAGCAAGTTTTACTTGCCGAGTACCAGATTTTAATGGGTGGTTTTATACCAGATCTATTGGGTTGGAATATTATGCATTACAAAGAATGACTATGCAGAACAGGGTATCACGTAGCTTCAACTGGCTGTGATCACTCAGTATGTTGATGGTATTCTGAGTGCTTCCCCTGATGAGGAAACCCACAAGTCTGAGTTGCTTCAGCTTTAGAGTGTCTAATAGAAGCAGTTATGATAAGGCCCTTTTGTGTCTAGCATTGTGAAATTTTAACAGGGCCTGGGTGCAATGTTTTTTACAGGGTGAGCACAACTCTTAACAGATCTGCTTAAGGGGGGAGTGCAGTACAAGGACAAGATTGCCTTGGTTCCCGCAGCAAAAGCCGCCTTTAATAATTTGAAACAAGTTCTCTTACAGGTGCTGAGACTGGGGTTTCCTCAGATGGATCAACCATTCCTTTGTATTATTGCAAGTTGCTGACAGAGGCCACCCAAGGAGCCCGCGAGCAGGTCCTGGAGGCGTGGGGACCACCACCTGAAGGAGGGCACAACCTCATCCCAGGAGAGTGGGTGTGGATCAGGAAATTTCCTTCACAGGTTCTCCAGCCCAGGTGGGACGGACCCTACCAGATCCTGTTGACAACCGAGTCTGCGGTTCGAGTGGAAGGAAAAGATCGCTGGATCCACGCGCCACACTGCCGACGAGCCTCATCCCCATTTACAGACTCAGAAAGAAATCATTTCTGTTTATAAGAATAATTGTTGCTGTAGGACTATGTTCCGCAGGAATTAATGATCATCTCTCCCACAAAGGAGAACATGGAATTAATTCCTTTTTAGGCCTCTCCTATCTGACAGCTAAGAAAACCAACCAAAGTGCCTGCTGGGTGTGTGCCACATTACCCAAATATGTACAGGGAGGACTTCCTATGGGAGCCATTCCTTGGCGTCTCGAGGAAGTCATAGGCATGATCATTTGGAGGGATAATTTAGGAGATTTTAATATGACAAACTATGGGGGGTTGCCATAACACGACTTTAACCTGCACAACATTACAATATCTACAGGAGCGAGGCTTAGAGCCCACGAGTTTCACAGGCTCTTACGCTCCTAAATATAACAGAAGCCATACACCACCATACCTGACTCTCAATAAGGAACGTGAGGGAAACATATGTTTTCAGCACACTAATTGGTCTGCACTTGGTTGGATGGAGTCGTTGCAACCTTACCATCGCTGCAAATATATCCACCTCTACCTTCCAAATTCCAGGATGGGATCGGCACACCCCACAATTCAGTATAAGCTTCTTATTTTCAGAGGCATGGGGAGCGCCAAACGGAACATCTTTCATTTGTGGAAAACGAGCCTACCCATGGTTGCCAGCCCAGTGGTCTGGCTCGTGTTATTTAGGATATGTGGTTCCTCATATCCGTGTTCAAATCCACAGCCCCTTCGGACCTAACCACAGACCACAAAGAAAATTGGCTGATTGGGAATATTATTTAGGTATAATATTTCCACAAGCCGGCATGAACTTTCTGAGTCGAGAGTTAATTCAAATGGCCTCGACTTTAGAAGAATTAGCAAATTCTACCTCATCTAGTCTGAAGGCTGTTAATGATGAGATGGTAGCCCTCAGAACAGTGGCCATGCAGAACCGACTAGCTTTAGATTATGTACTGGCGGCCCAAGGAGGAACTTGTGCAGTAATTGACACTGAATGCTGCACATATATTCCTGATAATTCTGAGCACGTCTCAGATCTGGCCCAACACATTTACAATGAGGGACAGAAATATCAGGACTATTATACTGAAAATTGGGGAATTGGGTCTTGGGTAAAGTCTGTGTTTGGGGCCTGGGGTGGAACCTTTTTATAGTGTGTATCTGTAGGAGTAGTATTGTTTATATGTATAATTGTAATCATCACATTCACAAAAACATGTATCACATCTTGCTATAACCGTGGAACGTACAATGACATGGCAATACATACCTGTTCGCCAAGAAAGGAAAGATCTGCCCTGACATTGTATGTATAAAAATAGGCTACACTGACGTATGCCATATTTTATAAGGGGGGAATGAAGAAAGATGTGAAGACGGGGGTTTGAATTTAATCCTTTCTGTAGGGGGTTTAGACTTCTAAGTCACAAGCTGGGGTTTATGGCAGGAAAGGGGGTTAACTGATAAGGATTGCAGATGCAAGCTAGGAACCCCCCTGGGTGTAATGTTAAACTGACCATTTGCCCAGAACATCGTAAACTGGCCAAATACCATGAACCCCCCTCTTTACCATCAGACCGAGTGACGTCAGAAACGGAGAAGAAAACACTATATAACCCAAAAGTTTGTAACAGTACGTTGAACAATACTTCGGTTTTGTTGTTTCTTGCGGGAAACAAGACTTCGGCTTTATTGTTCCTTGCATGCAATAAACTCATCTGTTTTACTTCATCTCAGGATCAAGAACCTTATTTCTTCTGTTACAACACAGCACTGGGGTCCTAGGTTCAATTCCTGCCATCCTGTGTGTGAGGGGTTTACATGTTCTCTCTGGGTTAGATGGTTTTTCTCCATATGTGTGATATGACTCCCTCTCGCACTCCAAAACATACTGGTAAGTTAATTGGTTTATGGGAAAACTGGCCCTGGCGTGTGTGTTTGTGTCTGTCTGTCCTGTGATGGACTGGCGCTATGTCCAGGGTGTATTCTGCCTTGTGTCCTTTGCTTACTGGGATAGGCTCCAAATCCTCTGTACTTGATAAAGAGATTAGAAATGGATGGAAGTAAAGGCACTGTGTGGATGGAACTATACACAGTGTTAGAAACCCACGATGAAATGGCAGCATCTCACTGAGAATAAAATATTTTATAGTGCTGGCTTAAGGAAACCTTTCCACCTTTCCACCTCTCTTGCACATCAGTATCCATACCTAGTTATTTAAACAAATTGCCTCTAATTATAAACATCTTAATATGCTGGCTCTGTGGATCCGCATCAGCTATGTTTGCCCATTCCTTCAATTCATGTACATCCAACACACAGTTCAATGCCAGCAACTACACATAATCTAAAATACAATCCTTATTTCAGTATCTATGTAAACATATAGTCTGTTAACTTCATCATCTTCATCAAAAGTATGCCTAACCCCATTAGGAAGTGTTCTTGTTATAAGTGTATTCCTCAGCTTTCCCCAGATTATCTTCTTCTTGCCAACATCTCTAGTCTTTTATCCTGCAATAACTCAGCCAACACTTAAATCTCCAAAAGCTGCTTGTGTTAATTTCTTTAAATCACAAATATCATGTGTAAATACTGGCCATGTAATACTCTGCATTGTGGAATAATAGTTTATTTTAAAGGGAACTAGAGAAATCAAGAAAGGCTTTTTTTCTAGAATTAATAAATGCACATCCTGTTCACTGGGGAAATTAAATCCACACTGAGCAATCTTCAATATGTTCAGAATATGACGGCAAGAATCCTATCAGGGATGCATTACACCTGTTTTCAAGTCCTTGCACTGGTTACCTATCAGATTTCGAGTCAACTTCAAAATCCTTATCCTCCTTATATACTGTCCTACAACTGTTATTATTGATCACCGAATTATTGTACTTGACATGACTTCATTCAGCCTTTCCTGAACGTCTATGACAGGCAGAGAGAGTGCTGTTTCTGGTGCGATCTTTTGCAGCTGACATTTCACTGTTTTAAACGAACAAGAAATTAGATTGCTCATAAATCAGTTATTCTATATAAACACAGCGTAATTGCCCTCCGAAAATCCTCTTTTTCTTGTTCGTTTTAGAGACCTCGATCGAAACTGATTTTAGATGTCAGAAAGGATTTATTTTCTCTGTATTTCCTACATTGCTTTGTCGAGATTTTAACTTTATATCTAACTTTATATCTAGGCTCAGATTTCAACTATAAATCGTACAGTAATTAATAGCAGTAAATACTGATGTTTTGCGCCCTCTTACCACAAAAATATATGTTTTGTAGTTGGGATTAACTTTATTTCGTACGCGTAGCTACTCCGATTTAGACACCGAACAGTTAAAGATGGCGGCAAATCAGACACCCAGAGGGGGGAGGGGGGGGGCGTCTTCTCGCCTCCATAACTAAAATGCCAAATAGGAGTGGCTTAAGCGACATACACAGTCGTGTAACTGACAGTTTGAGGTAGCCTATCGTATAAATTTCGCTTTGTTGCTGATAGGTTAAGCTTTCGAAACTCTGCCCCAAAGTCATGTGACTGATTTTTCGCCCTGTTTCGTTGGTTAAACGCAATGATCACAAGCACCACCATGGTAACTGGGATGTGTAGTTTTTAATTCCGTTTGAATTATAACTGTACGTACTGTCTTCATATTTGGCCAGGGCTTTAAAGAGAAGGCGCGCCAAAAAATTTCGGTGCCGTCGTCTCCGCTTTAAAGGTACCCCCGTGCTGGAAGAATTTGACCTCGGAACGTTTGCCCAGCGTAGTTATAGTGGACATAAAAACAAGAGTTCGCTGGCATTATATCCTAGAAGACACAGACCGGCACCAGACCGGTAAATGCTTGATGAACTAGGGATTGGACAGTTTCCAAGTGCTTGTACAATCGATGGAAATGTTCAAATAAATGTGCAAAAGAAATAAAATAATCATTTATTTCTTTATCATATTGGCTAGCTAATGTCCTCTCTTTGCTAGTTAGTGGCTGTGTTTCTGCGTTGGGTAGCAACGGGTGACTGTTCTCAGGCGGAAGATGTAAACAGCTTAATTTTCATGTTAAATAATTTTTAAAAATTAAAATTCATTCTATACAGCAATCACATATTTGGGTACTGTTTCATAAAACTTTCATGCTTAAAATGTTTAGGGAGAAATGGAAGACTGGTGTGTATTTTTTCTTTAAACTATCAAGACCAGCCATACACAGTACAGTTTATGTACATACAGTAATGTTTATGTTCCTAAATTAATATCGTTTATGACCTTCAGATGCGTTATGCTCCTCTTCTTTTTATGCTCAGCTACTAAAATTTCCCTTTAGTGGTAAAATTCCATATAAATATTCAAAACTAAGCGGATTGAAATGTTCACAGTAAAGACATTAGTAAAGGTGCACAGTAAAGGCACCACGAGTGCCCCTGTCGGTCATTTTGACCAGCCAATCACTTACCGCGGTGCCCTACGGTGCCCTGCGGGTTGGTTACTGTACTACGGGTTTTTACCGCTCATTTTGAATGGCTGCATCTGTAGGTTGTCTCTCGCAGTGTTCAGGAATTGCATTCCGAAACTGAGTCAGATCAAAAGTTGTAAGAAAAGCACCTATGGTGTCGGTTCTAACAGCTTTATTGATTCGATGTTAAAGGCCGGAAATGGGGCACAAGACACGCGACCGCAAAAAGCGTCGCCATCTGCTTCCAGCTGCAAAATGCCGTTTGCGGACGCTGAAGCATTTGAACTTGAACTTTATTGCCATATGTAACCGGTACTGGTACAATGGAATTCTTACTTACAGAAGGTCTCTCGATTGTAAAACAAGTGTAAAAAACAAGACAAAGTGCAAACAGTGCATCAAGACAATGTACAAACAATAGACAATGTGCAAGTAAACATGTAGACATTTCTTTCCAAGGCAGCGGGTACAAGCGATCTCGCGTTTTAAAACCACCAGGAAAAGAAGAAAGGCACTTTTCCTTGCTTGCGCCAGCACACAACGATGTGAGGAGGACACCGTAGTCGGCAGAATTCGAACCTGCGCGGGGAGACCCCAATGGATTTCTAGTCCATCGCCTTAACCACTCGGCCACAACTACAGCGAGCACCGCCGTTGCTGCGTTCTTGCTACAATCTCACATGGATCGCGAGGCGCCGGCGGAAACATTTTTCAAAGTCAGTCTCCATTAAAAAAAAAACCTTTCCAAAATACAAGCCATGCAGACAGACACGCCTCAGAGGACTTAAGGGTGGCTTCATGTGGGAATGATAAAGCCTCCCCGTCTGGACAGGAAAATGGCACTTTGTTAGACACAAAGAAACAATCAACAACAGACAAATGTCCACAAGCATTTAAGAAGCCGCACCATGTTCTTGCTACAATCACACACGGATCGCGAGACGCCGGCGGAAATCTTTTTCAAAGTCGTTCTCCGTTAAAAAAAAAAACCTTTCCAAAATACAAACCTTGCAGACAGACACGCCTCAGAGGACTTAAGGGTTGCTTCATGTGGGAATGATAAAGTCTCCCCGTCCGGACAGGAAAATGGCACTTTGTTAGACACAAAAAAACAATCAACAACAGACAAATGTCTACAAGCATTTTAGAAGCCGCACTTGAAATAGCTCTTATATTCGTGTTAGACGCAGGAATCGCCTTTTTATTGACGTTCTTACGAACACCATGGAAAGCAAAATAAAGCAAAGCAGAGCAGAACAAAACGAACAAAATAAAACCCTCACGTCCTGCACTTGAATATAATGCCGTTACGTGCCGAAGCGGTATTGGACGTCATCCTAGCACTGCAACCCGGGGCGTACGGTATATGGGAACGAGCACACGTCACGAATCGTCTCTAATCACTCCCTGCACTGTAAGGCGCCTTGAAGCGTGCACCCTCAACATTCATCTTTGCGCATCTGTGAAAGGTAAACTCTTGAGCAAACTCTGAACCAGACGCTCAAACTCCAGCTAGGATTAGGGGTCGCATTCCCATGCTACTTGAACACTTTGTTCAAACCAGGCTGTCCGGACATGAGTTGGCGCGCTCCAGATTTTCTTTTTCTTTTTTTTCCCTCGTACTCGAGGGTCATTTTCCTGTTCCACATGCAATTTCAACATCTTCCTTGGGAGATGTCAAGCCAGCAAGCCACTGCTGTGCTTCAGTGGCCGGTGTGGAGTTCAGTGGCCCTGTTGTACACGGAAAGCACATTGAGCTCCTTGGACATGAAAAGTTCCAGTTAAAAGCCATTTGTCATCCTTTCTCTTGGTGTCGATGTTGCTATTGTATGTAAAGGTGGCAACTTGCTCAGCGAGCAGGCGGAGCGCACAGCGAATGCAGATGTGTCTGAGTTGTGTGTCCAAGTGGCTGCAAAAGGACAGAGCTCCTGGCGCGCTGTGGCTTAGTTGGTTAAAGCGCCTGCCTAGTAAACAGGAGATCCCGGGTCCGAATCCCAGCGGTTCCTTTTTTTGTTCTGTCTTCTCGAACAGGACTGGTCATTATGGACAACCGCCTACGGCTAGACTTAATTAAATGCAAGTATTCATTTCCTGTCTTGAACGACTTGTTTTTCTTAGAATGCAACTTGCAAAACATGAAATGCAAACCTTGCTAATCAGCGCTCGCGGCTGGAAAACAAAAAAGAAGTCAGCAATGTTTTTTCTTTAACCTTAACCCTGCTAATGGAGAAGAGTTAAACGACCGAGTCTACGTAGCTTAAACGGTCCGCACGTCGGGTTCTTAGCTGAAAGGGTAGTAAATCAGGCTCACCCAGTCCTTAATCTTTTAAAGAGGATAAAAAATTGAACCTAGTCGCCACATCACATACATCCTGTTCAATGATAAGAAGGTGACATCTGTCCTCGCTCCAGAGTAAATCACACGTTGAGGGCATTTTTTTTCCACTTTACCGTGAGTCGGGCTCGGTTGCACACAGGCGAGAGCAGAGCAATGAGGTCACGGGGACAGGGGAGTCACACGCTGGCGGTTTGAACACGCGGAAGATCACTGAGGGATCTACAGTATATGGACCCTCTGTGCGCCACCCGTCCAAACTCTGGACTCTGAATCCTGCCATCCGAGTTTAGATCTCGGCGGAACCTGAGCCGCAGTTCCTTCTTAAAACGTAATCTGGTGAGCATTTCTAGAATCGTACTTGTATAGATGCAGCCTTTAATGTGTTGCTAGGTTAAAATTGATGACTTCTTGAACTTCAGTAGGCAATTGCCCTCTTGATTTCGGATTTAATTGCTTTACTACAGGGGTGCTTTTATGATGACAGAGTCATGTTCAGGTACTTTGCTGGATGGAGGAAGCTCATTTCGGACTCTGTGATCTGCTCACCTGGAAAGGTCTGCTGTACTACTACAAGAGAGAAGTAGAGTCTGGAAGAAGGGACAATTTTATGATGCTTTGGAAGAAAGTGTTTTTTTTTTCTTTGAAATCGAAATGAATCAGAATATCAGTGCAAAGGACAAACTCTTGGTTTGGTTTAAAGAGATATGGTTTTAAACAGACACAATGTAGAAAACAGGTGTTTCTCACTTTTGGAAAAGAATGGACCGGGGGTAATGTTTTACTAGTTGCAGTGCTGAGCTCACTGGGTTGCAGTCGTGCAGTGTGACACCAGGGCCAGTGGCGCAATGGATAACGCGTCTGACTACGGATCAGGAGATTGTAGGTTCGGCTCCTGCCTGGCTCGGGTCACTTTTAAACGCATCAGGCTACTCCCTAAGTAGCCTGTGCTACTTACTGTATGTGGGTGTAATCGTACCCAGTACAAGATTTCCTTCATGTAAATGAACTGCACCTGGGCTCAGTACGGTGCTGAGAGCCCAGCGTTGCTGTTCTAATTAGCACGCACTGCATCGGCTATGAACCCGAACATTTCAATTATTCCGATCAGTAAGTCAACACGTAGTCCACATGAAAGGTAGAAATATTCTCTTGTCTGTCTCTTGTTTGTATATAACTGAATGTCCCTGACAATGTACTGTTAGTTTTAATTGAAGAACGGCATTTGTGTTCAAATATAGCAGACAAGTTTACGTAACTGCTCATGCGACACTCAGTTGTAATTAGTCAAGAAATAAAGTCGAACAACAGCTGAGGGTTTGAATGTGAACGTATCAGATTGCAGCGCCTTTTACTTCCATTGACAAATGATAGAGATTCGAAGAGAGATCCTTCAGACTGGCAAGCAAACCCACGGCTTTTTCGGTTTTCTATCTAGGCAACGTTGGTGTCTGCAATAGCATAAATGAAAGCACGATGCAATTTCTGTGGCTACATTTGTTGCACTTCATGCACAGTAAGAGTGTTTCTAACACCAAATAAAAACTCAACAATTAGCGATCACGCCTTCTCCTCAGTTAACCCACTGAAACCCTCGCTGATAAGAATTCTTTACTGCGTGCTTTACGAGCACCTATCTTGTCGGTTCTTTGAGCTTTATTGATCCGATTTTCAAAGGCATAAGTAGAGCACCAGACGTGCGAACGCAAAATGTGTGGTTATCTGAAGAATTGATTTCCATGGCAGCGGGTCCAAGCGATTTAGCGTTTTTATAGTACCAGAAAAGGAGAAGCGGCACTTCGCCTCTGCCGCGCAGGCACACTACAATGTGCGGCAGCCGCCGTAGACGGCAGGATTTGAACCTGTGCGGGGAGTCCCCACCAGATTTCAAGTCCATCGCCTTAACCACTCGGCCACGACTACGGCAAGCTCGCCACTGCCGCATTCCTCCTATAATCTAACACGAGTGCGAGGTGGCTGGGGAAACCTTTTCAGAGTCGCTCCCCGTTAAAAAAAATACCTTTGACAAAATACGTGCCGGCAGACAGACACGCCTCCGAGGGTTTAAGGGTGGCTTCACGTTCAAAGGATAAAGTCTCCCCGTCCTGATGTCAAAATGCAACTTTGGCAGACAGAAAAAACATCAACAAACCACAAATGTGGACAAGGATTTTACAAGCTGCACCACACTGCACTTTGAAAAGCATTTAAATTAGTGTTAGACGCAGGAATTGCCTTTGGTTTACGCGCTTACGAAAGCCCTCAGCTCCTGCAGTTGAATATAATGCCGTTACGTGTCGAAGCAGTAACGTACGTCATCCTACCACTGCAGCACGGGGAATATAGGGAAATGAGCACACGCTACGAATCGTCTCAATCACTCCCTAGAGTTGTAAGGCGCATTGAAGGGTGCACCGCCATCATTAATCGTTGCGCCTCTGTGAAAGGAAAGCTCTTGAGCAGTTTTGAAACAGCTCGGATGAAACACTTGATTGCTTCCATGTGCATCTGGAGTTCATTTCTTATTTTCACTTCACGCCGCCCAAAGCATTTCTAAAACAGGAGATTCGCGTTTGGGAATGCGCCCTGCCCTAAAAATAAAACAGGTCTACGGGTCTGAAACCTGCTCCACAGAAAACAGTTTTGTTGCGCTTTTGATCAAAGGGAGATTCGTTGTTCTTACTTTTTGATGACATAACATCCAAAGGGGCTTCTTTGGAGCTGAATTCCAACCAGCATCCTAAAGTTTCTTGGTGGTATCCTTTACAGTCCTCTGTTCGGTCGACAAGGGACTGAAGTGGGCAGCTTTCCTCACACATGCAGTGCAATGTACTGTAGTGTTCCCGTTCACTGAATTCGCAGTTCTGCATCAGACCTCTAACTCGTTTCCTAAGTCTTGGTCAGCTTGAATTTAAGCCACGAACCATGCTTCTACTGTATAAACGTCTAGAGGAATCACAAACTATTTGAGAGGCCATCATTCCAGGGGGAACTGACAAAGTCTATCTCTAAACACCTAGCGCAGTCTCTCGAGAGACTGTCAAAAATCTCTTTCTCCATTTGCGTTGCAAGTAAATGGAAACACAGTCTCAACCCAGAGTCACTTGGCAGTAGCGGCACTTAACCACTGTTATTGTCACTGCTTGATACCAACGTTAGCCTACTATACCATGTTCAGCCACCGCTGGAAAACGTACTGCTCTAGTACCACACGTGTCAGACATGGAGAGCGACAAGTGTGTGATTTGAACCCATGCATGCAGAGCACAATGTATTAGTAGTCCATCACCTTAACCACTCAGCCACGACTACAGCAAATGCTGTTATTGCTGCATTCTTGCTACAATCTCACATGGATCGCGAGACGCCGGCGGAAATCTTTTTCAAAGTCGTTCTCCGTTAAAAAAAAAAACCTTTCCAAAATACAAACCTTGCAGACAGACACGCCTCAGAGGACTTAAGGGTTGCTTCATATGGGAATGATAAAGTCTCCCCGTCTGGACAGGAAAATGGCACTTTGTTAGACACAAAAAAACAATCAACAACAGACAAATGTCTACAAGCATTTTAGAAGCCGCACTTGAAATAGCTCTTACATTCGTGTTAGACGCAGGAATCGCCTTTTTATTGACGCTCTTACAAACGCCATGGAAAGCAAAACAAAGCAAAGCAGAGCAGAACAAAACGAACAAAATAAAACCCTCATGTCCTGCACTTGAATATAATGCCGTTACGTGCCGAAGCGGTATTGGACGTCATCCTAGCACTGCAACCCGGGGCGTACGGTATATGGGAACGAGCACACGTCACGAATCGTCTCTAATCACTCCCTGCACTGTAAGGCGCCTTGAAGCGTGCACCCTCAACATTCATCTTTGCGCATCTGTGAAAGGTAAACTCTTGAGCAAACTCTGAACCAGACGCTCAAACTCCAGCTAGCATTAGGGGTAGCATTCCCACGCTACTTGAACACTTTGTTTACGCTCAGTGCTGGATTTTGGGAACTTTAGGACGAGTGGGACTTTTCTCCTATCTGTCAATTCGTTTTGTTTTGGAGACTCTTGGCTGTCTGTGTTGTATAGTGCAGCGTGAAGAAAACGTTTTCGAAAACTGTGCCGGCTCAAAAGTTGTAAGAAATCCTCTCCAGCTCTTTTAAGTCTCTTCAGTTTTGTCATTTAAAGTGAAACTAGATGTATAACTGGAGCCTCACTTATGCAAATATTGCAAATTTACATAAGTGAGGCTCCAGTTCGACATCTAGTTTCACTTTATATGACAGAAGTACATCAGACTGTGCCGGACTGGGGGATCACTTCCGGTTATTTTTACCATCTTAAACATTTGAAATACTCCCCTAGGCAATTGTGACACTTCATCTTGGCTCCACCTAGGACACTCTTCAATCTTCCATCACTTCTCTCTTCTCCCACAACACTCTCGTCTGTCGGCAGTATGTGGCGTCTTTGAATTACCACCAATCTCACCACAGCAAGAAAGCAACGGGTTTTGGCAAGAGAGGAGGAGACTACCTGGCCCGAACGGGGATCGAACCCGCGTCCTTGGCGTTATTAGCACCACGCTCTAACCAACTGAGCTAACAGGCCTCGTGCCCGCTGTCCTCTCTGTGCTGCAAAAAATGGAATTCAGGGAAGTTTCTTTTGTCCTTCTTTGAATAGAAAGCCCTGCGATTCAGTGTACGGGCTTTCTCGTGCTGTTTAATGGTTCTTGTAACCCAAATCCTACACTGGCCTGAAGTGCCCCCCCATTTCACAGCATTTTTCAGCTGATTTCAAATGTACCTAAAGGAGAAGCATTATTGAAGACCATCAATTACCAAGAGCTTTTGTCAAAGGTTTTGGTGGTCACTTTTAATGACCACAGAGAGCTATGACCTCGGTTTTACATCTCATCCAAAAGACAGCGCCTTTTTACCACACAGCGTCTCCGTCACTATACTGGGGCATTGGGACCCGCACAGACCTCAGGGTGAGCACCCCACCGCTGGCTCCATTAACACCGCTTCCAGCTGTAAGCTTTGCTTTTCCCTGTAGGTCACCCTCATCCGGGTACTGACCTGGCTCACACCTTCTAAGCTTTAGTGGGTTTTCAGTTGCGAGTTGAAAGGGGATGCAAGTGATGGAGCCGCTCGCTGCAAAAGCCACTGCATTGGCCGGGAATTGAACCCGGGCCTCCCGCGTGGCAGGCGAGAATTCTACCACTGAACCACCAATGCACGCTGCAAGGGTCTACAAAAAAGACGCTTTTTTACCACTCTGTGCTGGATGTTGGGTCCCAAGGGAACTTCTGGACGAGTGAGAATTTTCTGCTATCAAAATTTGGTTTCGGAGACTTTTGGCAGCCTACAGATGCAGCCATTCAAAATGCGCGGGCGATACCGCATTATTTTGCGGTACGCTGTACGCAGTCTACCGCAAGCTACCGGTAAATACCGCGAGTTACCGTAAATTCTCCTATAATACGACAAGCAAAATAATAGTATCCGGAATTTCCGCAAGGTGGAGCTAATAAAGCTCAACCTCTCATGTTTGAGCTGTGGCCATCAAAGTCTTTAACGAAGATATTACTAATAGTATTAATAATGAATGACCTTGGACAAGCTGTAAGTGTAAACTCAAAGTATTGCCCTGGTCAACATTCTTTTTTTCATTGACCGTCTTTGTAAAAGTAACACCACAGCATTTCGCAATCACGCATTTGTTTCCAATCATGCAAAGTACAGTAATTTTTGAGAATCGATTCACCATGCCTTTCACATGCTCATAAAAGAGATTGATTTAGGAACATAAACATATTACCGTATGAAAACTGTACTGTATACAGTATGTATATGTATATTTAATGTCTTAACTGTGCCCGTTTAAGTATTGAATATTCATATCTGATTTTACCACTGAAGGGAAATCTTAGTAGCTGAGCATAAAAAGAATAGGAGCATACTGCAACGCGTGTGAAGGCCATAAACGATATTAATTTTGGAACATAAACATAGAGTATATGGCTGGTCTCGGTACTTTAAAGAAAACATACACGAAACATGGTTTCATTATGACCAGAATCGGTCTTGAGATATTTTTAACTTGATTTACAGTATTTGAGAGGTATGTCTTAACACCGATACTACAGTGCTTAAGTACTGCTCACGTATATGTTTCTAGGTTTATATTATGCATTTCATACGGTCAAATTACTTTTGAGCAACTAATAAGAAGCGCGAAACGGTATGCGTTTTAGTTTCGTTTTGGGCTGGGACCCGTGGATTGATTAGAGATATCAAGTACATACAAGTCATTTTTTAAATGTTGTAGTTCGTCTTGAAAAAATGTTACGAGTACATCATCTATCAACAATTACACAGGTTCTGTTTCCATATTGCGGATTTTGGTTACGTGATATTATTTTCTAGATTTCACGTTGTGATTATATGATATGGGCAAACAGAGCCGCAAAGAAGTACATTATGGGTTGCTGTTGTTTTTTTTGCAGTTTTATCTAGAACAAGCGATGCTTAAACCTTTGTCTGATTCTTGTGAAACTATCCACACGACAGTTACAGTACCTAGGAGTTGACTTCAGTGATGTCACTGATGGGATGTTTCTAAAAATCCATCCTCTGTAAAACGTCTTCTCTAGTTGTCCTGCATATGTATTCGCTAATGAAGCTGTGTGTTCTGAGCCTGGATCTCTACATTTCTGTATGAACCAGCTTAGAGGGCTAAAGACAGCTTGTGTTTAAATTGAGTGTAAGGCAATTTATGCTTCTAAAGTCATGGTCAGCATTTATTATTGTACTGTGCTGTAAACTTGTTCTGTGCCTAGTCACATTATTTTATAGCGTTTATATAGTGTTATCAAATCCGGTGGCGCTGTGTGTTAGTTTCCTGACTCCCATGTCACATGGTCTGTGATTGAAACCTGTGAAACCGGTTTAATTCGTCACAGCCAGCACTCCGGCAGAGAGGGGGTTGTGCTCGTAAAGTAGAAGCAGGCGAGATTTCCAGCGAAAGACACCTCCCCCCCCACCCTCATACGATTCAAATTGTATTACAGCATTGTAATTACACATTGTAATTGTATTACACATTGTACACATGCTTAAAAGAGAAGAGAGAAAACGCAAGCCTTCTTCAGGTGTGAGGGTCTTCTGCTCAGAATGAAACGCTAAAATGTAATGTAGGCTCTGAATGGGTTCAATTATGATTTGGGCTTGATTAAGGTCGCTGCCTTTCATCTAAAACCCTACTTGAATCCTTCGAAACTAAAAATCAGTGTTTGTGAGTTCTAAATAAAGAGGTATCCAGGTAACAGTGATACGGGCGGACAGTCTGGGGAGATCGCCCGTTTTCCATGTAAATAGTTCCCTGGTTCCGCACCCCTTGGTGTTTCTCTCGCTCTCTCTCGGGTCACCTGATCATTAGCTCGAAAGATTTCAGTGCTTTGTGTATATTCTAATGGTAGTGGGGGCAGGGTGTGTGCGAACAGGTTTGGTTGAAATTGCATTGGAGATCTATGTTCTTCACACCTGAAACATTTCCTCTGAAAGCATTTTCTTCGCAGTTTAACCGATCTTGTTACAGCATGTTACAGTTTACTATTATTAACCATATTAATTTTAAGTGCTTAATGCCATTTTTTGACCAGGCACGAATATTCTTAAGTCCATATCTTCGCAAGGGACTCAGTGCGAATTGCAATACTAATTAAATTAAAACTACTAACTACTAACTAATACTAATTAAAACAAACCAGAAACGTGTTGTTCTGTCTAATGACATTACAAGTGGAAAGATTACAGATTTTAATCGTCTTTAATTTTGTTACGTTATACATTTTAGAAACGTTTCATCCATACAAACACCACAAAACTATTTTCGATTGTATTTCTGAATAGTATGTTACACTTAGTTCACTGTTTTAAATACATCTAATTAAGAAAGTTAGGTGTTAGCATAAACTATTAGCAATCAATAATATTAAATTTAGCACTGTAATAAGCTGTTGCACTTTCCCCCGCATCTTGTAAAAATATATTTTCATTGTTCAAATATACATTAAGTCTGACTATCATATAATAAGTTAAATACAAAACTAAAGAAAAAATAGGGTTAAATATAATTCAAAATATTTTGCTAACAATGTTAACTGTTTATGAATAATAAAATGTATTAACTAAGGAGTAGGATGGCACAGTTGTTAGTATGTTTTTTGTTTTGTTTCTTTTTCATAAATACAACAGTAGTACCTGATGTCTCAGTGGCTTTCAAAATTAAATTATGCATGCAAACCTGTGAACCAGAAAGATAACTAAGATACCCATCCATTTATAATGGTGGCGAAGTGGTTAGCATTGCTATCTTGCAGCACTGGGGTCTTAGGTTCAATTTCTGCCATCCTGTGTGTGTGGGGTTTACATGTTCTCTCTGGGTTACATGGTTTTTCTCCATATGTGTGATATGACTCCCTCTCGCACTCCGAAACATACTGGTAAGTTAATTGGTTTATGGGAAAACTGGCCCTGGTGTGTGTGTGTTTGTGTCTGTCTGTCCTGTGATGGACTGGCGCTATGTCCAGGGTGTATTCTGCCTTGTGTCCGTTGCTTACTGGGATAGGCTCCAAATCCTCTGTACTGGATAAAGAGATTAGAAATGGATGGAAGTAAAGGCACTGTGTGGATGGAACTATACACAGTGTTAGAAACCCACGATGAAATGGCAGCATCTCACTGAGAATAAAATATTTTATAGTGCTGGCTTAAGGAAACAGCCTTTCCACCTCTCTTGCACATCAGTATCCATACCTAGTTATTTAAACAAATTGCCTCTAATTATAAACATCTTAATATGCTGGCTCTGTGGATCCGCATCAGCTATGTTTGCCCATTCCTTCAATTCATGTGCATCCAACACACAGTTCAATGCCAGCAACTACACATAATCTAAAATACAATCCTTATTTCAGTATCTATGTAAACATATAGTCTGTTAACTTCATCATCTTCATCAAAAGTATGCCTAACCCCATTAGGAAGTGTTCTTGTTATAAGTGTATTCCTCAGCTTTCCCCAAATTATCTTCTTCTTGCCAACATCTCTAGTCTTTTATCCTGCAATAACTCAGCCAACACTTAAATCTCCAAAAGCTGCTTGTGTTAATTTCTTTAAATCACAAATATCATGTGTAAATACTGGCCATGTAATACTCTGCATTGCGGAATAATAGTTTATTTTAAAGGGAACTAGAGAAATCAAGAAAAGCTTTTTTTCTAGAATTAATAAATGCACATCCTGTTCACTGGGGAAATTAAATCCACACTGAGCAATCTTCAATATGTTCAGAATATGACAGCAAGAATCCTATCAGGGATGCATTACACCTGTTTTCAAGTCCTTGCACTGGTTACCTATCAGATTTCGAGTCAACTTCAAAATCCTTATCCTCCTTATATACTGTCCTACAACTGTTATTATTGATCACCGAATTATTGTACTTGACATGACTTCATTCAGCCTTTCCTGAACGTCTATGACAGGCAGAGAGAGTGCTGTTTCTGGTGCGATCTTTTGCAGCTGACATTTCACTGTTTTAAACGAACAAGAAATTAGATTGCTCATAAATCAGTTATTCTATATAAACACAGCCCTCCGAAATCTATATAAATTGCCCTCTGAAAATCCTCTTTTTCTTGTTCGTTTTAGAGACCTTGATCGAAACTGATTTTAGATGTCAGAAAGGATTTATTTTCTCTGTATTTCCTACATTGCTTTGTCGAGATTTTAACTTTATATCTAAATTTATATCTAGGCTCAGATTTCAACTATAAATCGAACAGTAATTAATAGCAGTAAATACTGATGTTTTGCGCCCTCTTACCACAAAAATATATGTTTTGTAGTTGGGATTAACTTTATTTCGTACGCGTAGCTACTCCGATTCGGACACCGAACAGTTAAAGATGGCGGCAAATCAGACACCCAGAGAGGGGGGGGGGGGGGCGTCTTCTTGCCTCCATAACTAAAATGCCAAATAGGAGTGGCTTAAGCGACATACACAGTCGTGTAACTGACAGTTTGAGGTAGTCTATCGTGTAAATTTCGCTTTGTTGCTGATAGGTTAAGCTTTCGAAACTCTGCCCCAAAGTCATGTGACTGATTTTTCGCCCTGTTTCGTTGGTTAAACGCAATGATCACAAGCACCACCGTGGTAACTGGGATGTGTAGTTTTTAATTCCGTTTGAATTATAACTGTACGTACTGTCTTCATATTTGGCCAGGGCTTTAAAGAGAAGGCGCGCCAAAAAAATTCGGTGCCGTCGTCTCCGCATTAAAGGTACCCCCGTGCTGGAAGAATTTGACCTCGGAACGTTTGCCCAGCGTAGTTATAGTGGACATAAAAACAAGAGTTCGCTGGCATTATATCCTAGAAGACACAGACCGGCACCAGACCGGTAAATGCTTGATGAACTAGGGATTGGACAGTTTCCAAGTGCTTGTACAATCGATGGAAATGTTCAAATAAATGTGCAAAAGAAATAAACAAAATAATTATTTATTTCTTTATCATATTGGCTAGCTAATGTCCTCTCTTTGCTAGTTAGTGGCTGTGTTTCTGCGTTGGGTAGCAACGGGTGACTGTTCTCAGGCGGAAGATGTAAACAGCTTAATTTTCGTGTTAAATAATTTTTAAAAATTAAAATTCATTCTATACAGCAATCACATATTTGGGTACCGTTTCATAAAAATTTCATGCTTAAAATGTTTAGGGAGAAATGGAAGACTGGTGTGTATTTTTTCTTTAAACTATTGTAGTGGCAATGCTTGTTAATAAGACAGAATTAAGCGTTGGTATGCTCCTAAAGGAGGCCCCATCTCACCCTCCATCTCTGTGGTGCAGCCACAGAGAAAGAATTCATGCAAGCTGATTTAAGATGTTTTTCTTTTGATAAGAAGCAAGCTCCCAGACGGGGATGCAATTAGCTAAGCCTGGCTATCATGATCAATGGTCATCCACTGGCGCCTATCTGTCTAGGGAGTGCCGAATGGACATCTGGACTGCATTTCTAAGTGTCAAGAGTAAGTGACTTATATCTCACCTTGACCAACCAATCAGGGACTGGCAGGGCGTGGTAATACCACGTGGGTCTCCAATGCCCGCCAAACTCTCAACCAATCAGCACACATCTGGGTCTTGATCAAAAAGGGAGCGCAAGCTCAGTTCTGGGCTCTCCTTGGCCATTTTCACGCATCCTCAGAGACAATCACGTGACAACTGCTGTTGTCTGCAAAAGGACTTGGACTTTGTTCTAAGCGCGAGGCCGAGGATCCCGTACGTATTCAGAATTCTACCAACGTGAATGCTCCGCTTGATCAACGGCAGCCTACAGTTGGACCCTCGTCGACAACCTGAATAGCTTATTCAGAAGCAGCGCTGGACCGGGAACGAACCAGCTTCTTCCCAGGCAAAAGAGTGACTTGTGAGGACTCGCGGTCACACTCTGTGCATAGAGACTTTCTACTAGCCAGCCGGACTGCTGGTAGATCCCTTCGGAGCAACGACTGCCCTGCGCGCCGCAGTCAGATTCCTCCGCCCGTCCTACTCCGAGCTGCACCTCGACTGGTTGGCCGGTAGCCAGAGGACGCCGACACAACGCCCATTGGACAACCGCTGCAACAGAGCCTGTCAGCTGGTTTGGTGTTCGTGCCGGGAAATTCCAAATCCAAACACAGTGGATAAGTAAACCCCATGTTCTACATTGCGTCTCGAGAATTTAATTGTACCTCAACACAAGTTGTTATCAATTTAATTCATGAGTAATGTATTTACTTCCGAGTTTAGAGTAACAGTGGGTAATAACACTGATTAGCGATTTGGTAACCGAACGATATATATTGACATATATTCTCTGTTGTGTATCTCTTTGTGTTTGCATCTCTTCGAGATTATATACCTTGTATATTGATAACCCTCACAGTAAGGTCTGCCGCTCGTATCCAGGCAGACTAGTATATGTTTGGTGCACAGTTTATATTAATAAATGTATCTCGTGTATTGAACCCGTGTGTGTGCGTTGTTAGTTGTTCTGACGATTGATTTTCTAAAAGCCCCAACGAACAACCTCGTGATTACTGCTACAATTGATAATTGTCTCAGTAAACCCATCAAACCACTACATTTAATGGCGTCCCTGGGTGGGCGAGTTTAGAATGAAATGAGAATCAATCGCACAGAATAACTGATATTGCTGTGAGTTCAAGTTCAGCACAGCACCGCGGCTTCTATACGCGAATACCGGGTGTGCTGATAACTGCGTAAAGAAATCCCCCTGTTTTCTAGCGTTTAGTGTAACGTGTACTGATTGGAAATCCATCTGCTCGGGTGTTTAGATTCCATACTGTATTTTGGTAAAAGAAAAAAAAGTAATACTCTTAAAGTTTCTCTGACGTAATGACAATGGCTGCTAAAATGTCTGAAGTGGAGTCGCTTATAAGTACTATTTCTAGCGACGACAATCCTGGTTACTGGAGCGGTATCGAAAAGTTGAACTTTGATGATATTGAGAAGCTGCAAGTAGATTTAGTAGCTAAGGTAGCGAACCAGCTTAACACAGGAGGGTCCGTGAACGCAGTTCAGGTCCTATCGAGTTTCGCCTTAAATCTAGCTAAACAGCTGGAACTGTCTTTGTCCGAGCTGACAAAGTTTCAAAAGCTTCAGGGAAAGCTAGAAAGATATAAGGCGGAGCGAGTTGAGTTGTTGGATATAATCAGAGAAAAGAGAGTGAAAAATGAGGAAAGTGAAGACAGACTCAGGGAAGTTTTAGGTAAATTAGATGACCTGTCTGCTAGAGAAACTGCGGCTGAGGTAGCTAGGAGAGACCTGGAAGCGAGCTTGAAAGAAAAAGAAAAAGAAATTGAGCGTTTAAATGAGCTCAGCCAGGAAAGGCAAAAGGAGTTAGATGCTGCCGTACTGGAAGCAAAACAGGCTAGATCCCACTTGCATGCCAGCCCACCTAGCAGCCCGGAGCGCTCACCCAGCGCGCCGGGAGGAGGTTTCTCCCGGCCAGGGTCTGTGGTCGGATCGGCATGGGGGAGATCGCCGAGTCCTGCGCGAGACGCAAGGGCGATGCAATTCAGGCATAGACCCCCTGCTCCTGATCACGGCCGTCCCCCTGCCCGCGGAGAAACCGTAAAAATTAACCTCCACTCCCTGAGGCAGTTAGCCAAAGATGTAGAAAGGTTTGACCCGTCAGTGTCAGGGAATAATGTGGAAACCTACATCGATGAGCCGAGACATACTTTGCAGTTTATGCCCGGAGCGTCCGAACAGGAAAAGGCTATGTTAGTAAGGAAAACTACTAGCCGAGCGGTCCACGAGTGGATGTCTAGACAAGGACCGGAGGTCTGTAATAGCTTTGAGGAGCTGTGTCAGGCAATGATCGGAGAATTTTCGGCTTTTATCGATCCCATAGCTGCCGTGGCCGCTGCGCACCATATTAAACACGAAAAAGCTGAAGCCCCTCGCGACTATTATGAGAGGCTTAGGCGCACTTATTTTGCAGGGCGGAATGAAGAGGGTTGTGAAGAGAACGTGAATTTCAAAGGTTTATTCATTGCTAATCTGCATCCCTCAATCAGGAAAATGATTGTGATGCACACTGATGCAAAAGCGATGAAAATGGCTGACATTAGAAGGTTGGCTCAAAAAGCCTGGGGAGCTGAAGTCTCTGCTTCCTCAGAGCGAAAACCTGCTAAAACGGCCGTGTTCGCCACTAAAGCCAGCAGGGTTGACGACTCGCCTCAGCTCGAGGGAGCTGAGGTTCCTGAGCCCGCTAAGCCCCGGCGCAAAATAGGCAGGCAGGACCGCACTAAGCGTCAGAGCCGCCGTGAGCGCTACGGGGAAGGCAAGGGCACAGGCAGAGCCTATCAGAAGGCTGGACGAAGGGAGTCGACTGCAACCCGCCTGGACAGGCTTGAACAAGCCCTGCTTGAGAGATCAGGACAGGGTAAACCTTCCGCACTGAATGCCGGAAGCGTGAATGAGCTTAGTGGGACCACGCCCCTTCTCACTGGAGGAGGCGGGGATCCATCCCAAACCCCTCCCTCAGTCTATCTGATTGGGTGGGAGGGTTCCTGCCTGGAAGAAGGCTGTGACTCTGAGTTGGGCGCTGACCCCGCCCCTGAAGTCAAAGAAAAGGCAGGCTTCCAACAATTCTTAGGGAATCTCAGCCAGAAAGGCAAAGCAAGGCGTATTTATATCAAGGTTTCTCTTGAAAACGTCTTAGATAGAGAAGCACTGGTTGACACTGGGGCTGAAATTAGTTTGATGTCAGCCGATCTACTCAGCGAGCTCAAACGAGTAGCGAAAGGAAAAGGCATCAGACTTAAGGTAGAACCGTGTAAGATAGATATTTCCAGCTATACCCAGGATCATGCCAGGATCACACACCGAGTGTGGGTGGCACTTAGGTTCGGGCCAATGAACGTGGTGCATCCTGTTGACATCTCTAGGTTTAAAACAGAGCCACTACTCATTGGCCAAGACCTGCTTGACAGGCTGGAGCCTCTGGTGGACTGCCAGCGTGGAAAATTGTGGGCTCAGGTCAAGCACCCTAAGCCTGTCGTACAGCAAAAAGGGGGGTTCAGTGGTTATGCTGTGATCACACAGTGCCCACTGAACACCATAGCTGAGTTGGAGGATTCTCCTGGTTCCTCTGGACGAGAAATAAATGTCTCTTCTTGCTTTCCAAAACTACAGGGAAGTCCTGCCCAGGCCAGCACTCCCACGGTCTCCCAACTACAGGAGCAGTGCTCCGAGCAGCTGCTTGACCCGCCAGGTAAAGCACACCCCTTTTTCATCCCTGAAGAAGAGTGGATCTCCCTGTCCGGTAATGAATGGGAGTCCTTTCTGTGCGCCCTGGTACCTCAGGGGGACAAGGACTACCACCCCATGGTGGTGGGAGGGGTCCAGGTGGCAGAAGTGCAGGTTGATGATGTAATTCTCAGCCTCAGCTCTGAGAAGTCCATAATCAGTGAAGGTCTGTTCGAGGACCTGTCGCGAAGCCGTCAGGTGACCCTGGTGACGCAATCACAGGGTCTGTGGTGGGCACCCCCACCTCATAGGTCCATTTGGAGCAAAGGAAGCTGTGCAGCTTCCATCTCCATCGGAAAAAGGAAGTTTGCTCACTACTTCCAGGTAGCACCTCAGCTGACCCATTCGGTCTGTATTGGTGCAGACCTGTTGGTTCGACTGGGCGCCCAGCTGGACACAGTAAACAGTGTGCTGTGGACACGGGTGAACCCAGATGCCCACTCTCTAAGCGGCGACCCCGAGAACATTCGGTCAGGTCAGACGATTCCTCAGGCCTGCCAGGTAGTAAACGAATCGGACCTGATCGTTCCTGCGTCAACAGCAGGGTTTCCGGTACGCCTTGTCCTAAAGAAGGGACAGAGGATGGATGCTGGCCGAGATCAGGCATGTGTTGACCCAGCTCTCCCGTGCAGGGGCCAAACTGTCTCTGGCTAAGGGACAGTGGTGTAGGACCCAAGTGGAGTACGTGGGACTATTGGTTGGAGCCCAAGGCATACAGCCACAGTCCAGCAGAGTCCAAGCTATCCAGAATATGAAGTCGCCCACTAACCTGTCTGAACTGCGCAGCTTTCTGGGAGTATGTAATTATTCCCGGCAGTTCATTGAGGATTACGCTGAAATAGCAAGGCCCCTCCACAAGCTGCTGCAGAAAGACGTGCCCTTTGAGTGGGGACCTTCCTCAGAACAGGCTGTGATGGAGCTGAAGCGCAGACTCGGTAGTGCGCCGTGCTTGGCCTACCCTGACAAAAATAAGGTCTTCTACCTTGAAGCAGGGTTCTCAGAGCACTGCCTTGGGGCTGCTCTGAGTCAGGAATATGACCAAGAGCGAAGGGTGGTGGCGTATGCCAGTCGAGCCCTGAACCCAGTGGAGCAAAAGTTCTTGGACTGCGAGAAGGCCCTGTTGTCTACGGTCTGGTCGGTAGAACACTTCCGTAGTTATGTAGGGGGACAAAAGATCATCATCGAAACCTGCCACCAACCTGTGACATTCCTGCATAGCCAGAGACTGAAAGCGGGCAGGGTGTCAAATAGCAGGATTGTGGCATGGATGATGGCCCTACAAGGCTATGAGATAGAGGTACGTTATGCACAGAGCAAGAAAATGTACCTGGGACAGGGCCTGGCTTTGGGCCAAGTGTGTCACGGCTGTGACACTGACATGGAAGCTCCAGAAACAATTCCCGCTGCTGAGCTACCGAACAATCACCGGTACTACGATGAAAACGTGGGCCAGGGCTTACCCATGGCCTATGTTGACGGTTGCTCTTTTCGCCACGAACAGCAGGTGCTAGCAGGGGTAGGAGTAGTCTGGCAAGACAATACTCCCTGTGGGCCGACCCGCTATAAGCTAGGACCAAAGACTAGTCAGTATGCGGAAGTAGCTGGGGTGCTGATCACCCTCCAGCAGGCCCTGACAAATGGCCTTAAACAATTTGTCATCTGTAGTGACTCGAACTACGCCCGACATAGCTTCGTGTCCCATCTTCCGTATTGGAAGGGTACCGGCATGAAAAATGCCCGGGGCAAGGAAGTAAAGAACAAAGAGTTGTTCCTGGCCAGTGACAAGCTCACGACCGAGGCTGGAATGATGGTTTACTGGAGGAAGGTGAAGGGACACTCCCAGGTGAAGGGACCCGACAAAGACGGGAATGATGAGGCCGACCGGCTGGCTAAATCTGGCGCCTTAGAGGGTGAACCCTGGCAGTTCCAGCAGGAATGGCTACCCCCAGAAACCGTGGCTGAGGTCAAGGCGGTCACCCGAAGCAGGGCTAGACAGGATGTCGGAGCTGACCCTCAATCTGTAGTGCTTGGGTCACAGGGTTTTAACACCGATCTTGCGGAAATGCAGAAACAGGACCCAGCAATTGGGCTAATGTATCAGCATATCGCTGACCCAGTGCGTCAACCTCTTTCGGAGCAGGTGCTGAGCCAGTCTCCAGAGCTGAAGGAGCTGGCAGAGGTGAAAGACAACCTAAAAATTATAAAGGGGTTGTTGGTTTGTGTACCAGTTGCACAAGGTGTCCCAAAGTGGGTAGTTCCCCGCTGCCATCGGGGGGTCATGATCCAACACGCTCATGACGAGCCCTGTGGGGGTCACCGGGGAATCAAGGCCACGTACGACACTATCCAGCAGGTGGCATTCTGGCCTCACATGGGCCAAGACATCGCCGCGTATGTAAAGGGGTGTCTGACGTGTAGCCAGTTCCAACCATCACGGCCCTTGCACCGTGCACCACTCCAGAAAAAGGGCATGACATTCCCCTGGTCCAATCTACAAATGGATTGGGTGGGGCCGCTGGTGAGGTCATCCAGAGGGAACAAATATTTCCTCACGGTTACGTGTGCATTCACAAAATGGATTGAGTGCCTCCCAGCACCCAACGACACGGCAGAGACAACTGCAGTGCTGTTGGTGAACCATGTGTTCAGTCGATGGGGACTCCCCCTGACCGTGGACTCGGATCGGGGAACCCATTTCACAGCTACAGTAATGGCAACCCTGTGGAATATGCTTGGGGTCAAGGCCCAGTTGCATATCTCCTACCACCCTCAATCCTCGGGCCAGGCAGAAAGGGCAAACCGAACGGTGGTTAGTATGCTCAAAAAGTTTGTCTCCACCAGCAGTAGGGACTGGGACATTAAGCTGCCCCTGGTTCTGATGGCCATCCGAGCCACGCCCCATTGCTCTACGGGGGTCCCACCTTTTGAGATGATGACAGGTCGGAAGATGACTCTTCCCCTACACTGTCTTTATGGGGTGGAGGACCTGAGCACGACGGGGGCTGCTACGGCCCATCAGTATGTGTCAGCAAGCACATCTGCAGGCAACCTTTGCTTTTGCCCAGAACAATCTGGGAAGGAGTGCAGAGGGTAGGAAAGCATACTATGACCGAAAGGCAGTTAACCAGGAACTCCAAGTAAGAGACAAGGTCCTGTACTTCCAATTTGCCAAACCCACAGGGGTGGCCCGGAAATTCTTACCCAGTTGGACAGGACCCCACGAGATTGTCGATAAGGTATCACCGGTAGCTTATCGAATTCGGATTGAAAAAGGAAGGCAATCTCTGGTCTATAAGTGGGTGCATCGCAACCACCTCCGGTTGTATCGCCCACCTCAAATGGCGCCGGAGGACACAGAATAGGGTTAAAAGTCTAAACCCGATCAAGAGGGGGGTGCCCCTTTGTAGCTGCAGGTAGTTAGGTACTGTAGTGTAGGTCCTCCTAGGAAAATATATTCAAAATTATAGTGGAACTGTACCATGTGCCTCATCTGTGTTCCAGAATGGGAATCCTAAAACTGCCACGGCTGGTCCTGACAGTGCTGTGGATCGCTTCGACACAGCCCCTTGAAGTTGTGGAACCCGGTCCTCCTACCGGCATAGTCCTGCAGGACGCTCCCGGATTGTTGTTAACAAATTGCAGAACATATACTCAGCGAGTGTATGTGCGGCTGGACCCAAGTGATGTGTTTCGGAAGCACATCAACATGAACAGTAGGGTGTCCCATCATGGCAGGCAGTGGGCTAAGGATGCTGTATGGCATGCCCAGCTAGACACTATACACATGCTCCGCCAGCTGAGGAAGGCAACAGTCAGCCAGGAGGAGATGACAGGCCTCAGCCGCCCCAAAAGGTTCTTGGGGGGTCTGATTGCTGCGGCCTCCGCCGTGGGCTCGCTATTTTCAGCTGGTCTGTTTGCTGCTTACACTGTCACCCTGACCACCCTGAGAAGGCAGGTGTCTGGGTTACTTAAGGAAATGCCAGAAATTCAGGACAGGCTGTATCAACAGCAGCAGCGGCTGGAAAGCCTAGGGAAAACCTTACAGGGCACAATATTAGCAGTAAACCTTCATGCAGCAGTGTTAAATAACACCCTCCACACCGTGGGCAGGATTGTCGACGTGTTACAGTGGGATTATGCTTACGTGCAACAGGTCAGGATGCTGATGCAGGATTTGCTTAGGGAGCTTAGTGCCAAGATAACTAGCTTAGCCATGGGACAGATTCCAACTTACTTGGTTCCACTGTCCTTAGTAGAAGAAGTACTTAGGACAACCACTTCTGAGATGGTGCAGCCATTACAGGTACATTTTGCATACAGTCTAGGCAGTGCCATTCCTATACATGTCAACCCTGAAGCCAAGGAAATAGGTTTCCTGTTGAACCTTCCCATCGTGAGTGGCAAGGATATCTATAGACTCAAGTCTATATCGAACGTTGGCTTCTGGAGGGGGGACATGCATGTGAAGTTGACCACCCCACCGCTCGTAGCTTACCAGGAGGATGATCCAAATTTGTATCTTGTTCCAAACCTGGAACTGTGTATATCAACCAAGGATATCCACTGGGTATGCCCAAGTAAGCCATTCCTTAGGGACACAACTCAGAGGTTGTGTGGTATCAGAAAGGGGGCTGCCACTGAAAAGTGTAAAGCCACAGTGACGAGCAAAAGTGAGGTTAACGAACCCCAGGTTGAGCAGGTGGGAAAGAAATGGCTGGTCAGCACACCACAGTTAACGGTTACAATAACATATGACAGGCATGATACAGCTACCGAAGTGCAGCTACCCAACCAAACAGTTTTTCTACAAGTTCCTGAAGGAGCGATAGTGCATCTCAACGATTTAGCACTGTATCACCTGGAGTCAGAACTATACGAAACGGAACTCGAGATTGTGGACGCTTTCAGAGGACACGGCATTGACTTGGATGAGAGAATCCAAGAGACAGTAAGTCTTGAGGGTGTACAGGTAGTCGAATTTGTTCTTAACGACACAAACTTAAAAACTACACTGGTAGGTCCCAAGCACAGTCGTTGTGGATCCTCTGGGGCGCTAGGAACAATAAACGTGGTCATCTTGACACTGCTGCTGGGTAGCTGGATCATGGCTGGGGTAATGTGTTGGATGCTGTTCTCTTGTATCAAAGCCTTGCGGGGTAGTTTGAATGAGACAAAGAGAGCAATGGTTTATCACCGAAATCAGGTAACCACTCCCAAACGTCTGCCTGCTGCAGAGCTATCCGATACTGATAGTGAACTGCCGGAAGTTTAAGGTCTAGAGCTAATGATGATGCCCAATGCCTCATTCCTAGGTACCTTATAACTGAGAGCAGGTATACGCAACGTTCTTTCCAACACTATTTCCTGTACAAATTCTCGAGAGGTAATGTGAATATTGGGTGGTAGAATCCACCGTGGTACAACAAACATCACTTAACTCTGTTTTTGTTTTGAAGGCAACAACGCCTCAGGACCTCGTGACCTTCAAAAAGGGGGGATATGTAGCGGCAATGCTTGTTAATAAGACAGAATTAAGCGTTGGTATGCTCCTAAAGGAGGCCCCATCTCACCCTCCATCTCTGTGGTGCAGCCACAGAGAAAGAATTCATGCAAGCTGATTTAAGATGTTTTTCTTTTGATAAGAAGCAAGCTCCCAGACGGGGATGCAATTAGCTAAGCCTGGCTATAATGATCAATGGTCATCCACTGGCGCCTATCTGTCTAGGGAGTGCCGAATGGACATCTGGACTGCATTTCTAAGTGTCAAGAGTAAGTGACTTATATCTCACCTTGACCAACCAATCAGGGACTGGCAGGGCGTGGTAATACCACGTGGGTCTCCAATGCCCGCCAAACTCTCAACCAATCAGCACACATCTGGGTCTTGATCAAAAAGGGAGCGCAAGCTCAGTTCTGGGCTCTCCTTGGCCATTTTCGCGCATCCTCAGAGACAATCACGTGACAACTGCTGTTGTCTGCAAAAGGACTTGGACTTTGTTCTAAGCGCGAGGCCGAGGATCCCGTACGTATTCAGAATTCTACCAACGTGAATGCTCCGCTTGATCAACGGCAGCCTACAGTTGGACCCTCGTCGACAACCTGAATAGCTTATTCAGAAGCAGCGCTGGACCGGGAACGAACCAGCTTCTTCCCAGGCAAAAGAGTGACTTGTGAGGACTCGCGGTCACACTCTGTGCATAGAGACTTTCTACTAGCCAGCCGGACTGCTGGTAGATCCCCTCGGAGCAACGACTGCCCTGCGCGCCGCAGTCAGATTCCTCCGGCCTTCCTACTCCGAGCTGCACCTCGACTGGTTGGCCGGTAGCCAGAGGACGCCGACACAACGCCCATTGGACAACCGCTGCAACAGAGCCTGTCAGCTGGTTTGGTGTTCGTGCCGGGAAATTCCAAATCCAAACACAGTGGATAAGTAAACCCCATGTTCTACATTGCGTCTCGAGAATTTAATTGTACCTCAACACAAGTTGTTATCAATTTAATTCATGAGTAATGTATTTACTTCCGAGTTTAGAGTAACAGTGGGTAATAACACTGATTAGCGATTTGGTAACCGAACGATATATATTGACATATATTCTCTGTTGTGTATCTCTTTGTGTTTGCATCTCTTCGAGATTATATACCTTGTATATTGATAACCCTCACAGTAAGGTCTGCCGCTCGTATCCAGGCAGACTAGTATATGTTTGGTGCACAGTTTATATTAATAAATGTATCTCGTGTATTGAACCCGTGTGTGTGCGTTGTTAGTTGTTCTGACGATTGATTTTCTAAAAGCCCCAACGAACAACCTCGTGATTACTGCTACAATTGATAATTGTCTCAGTAAACCCATCAAACCACTACACTATCAAGACCAGCCATACACAGTACAGTTTATGTACATACAGTAATGTTTATGTTCCTAAATTAATATCGTTTATGACCTTCAGATGCGTTATGCTCCTCTTCTTTTTATGCTCAGCTACTAAAATTTCCCTTTAGTGGTAAAATTCCATATAAATATTCAAAACTAAGCGGATTGAAATGTGCACAGTAAAGACATTAGATGATGAAATCTTTTCACTACCAACCAATGCACCACGAGTGCCCCTGTCGGTCATTTTGGCCAGCCAATCACTTACCGCGGTGCCCTACGGTGCCCTGCGGGTTGGTTACTGTACCACGGGTTTTTACCGCTCATTTTGAATGGCTGCATCTGTAGGTTGTCTCTCGCAGTGTTCAGGAATTGCATTCCGAAACTGAGTCAGATCAAAAGTTGTAAGAAAAGCACCTATGGTGTCGGTTCTAACAGCTTTATTGATTCGATGTTAAAGGCCGGAAATGGGGCACAAGACACGCGACCGCAAAAAGCGTCGCCATCTGCTTCCAGCTGCAAAATGCCGTTTGCGGAAGCTGAAGCATTTGAACTTGAACTTTATTGCCATATGTAACCGGTACTGGTACAATGGAATTCTTACTTACAGAAGGTCTCTCGATTGTAAAACAAGTGTAAAAAACAAGACAAAGTGCAAACAGTGCATCAAGACAATGTACAAACAAACAATAGACAATGTGCAAGTAAACATGTAGACATTTCTTTCCAAGGCAGCGGGTACAAGCGATCTCGCGTTTTTAAACCACCAGGAAAAGCAAAAAGGCACTTTTCCTTGCTTGCGCCGGCACACAACGACGTGAGGAGGACACCGTAGTCAGCAGGATTCGAACTTGCGCGGGGAGACCCCAATGGATTTCTAGTCCATTGCCTTAACCACTCGGACACGACTACAGCGAGCGCCGCCATTGCTGCGTTCTTGCTACAATCTCACATGGATCGCGAGGCGCCGGCGGAAACCTTTTTCAAAGTCGTTCTCCATTAAAAAAAAAACTTTTCCAAAATACAAGCCTTGCAGACAGACACACCTCAGAGGACTTAAGGGTTGCTTCATGTGGGAATGATAAAGTCTCCCCGTCCGGACAGGAAAATGGCACTTTGTTAGACACAAAAAAACAATCAACAACAGACAAATGTCTACAAGCATTTTAGAAGCCGCTCTTGAAATAGCTCTTACATTCGTGTTAGACGCAGGAATCGCCTTTTTATTGACGCTCTTACGAACGCCATGGAAAGCAAAACAAAGCAAAGCAGAGCAGAACAAAACGAACAAAATAAAACCCTCACGTCCTGCACTTGAATATAATGCCATTACGTTCCGAAGCGGTATTGGACGTCATCCTAGCACTGCAACCCGGGGCGTACGGTATATGGGAACGAGCACACGTCACGAATTGTCTCTAATCACTCTCTGCACTGTAAGGCGCCTTGAAGCGTGCACCCTCAGCATTCATCTTTGCGCATCTGTGAAAGGTAAACTCTTGAGCAAACTCTGAACCAGACACTCAAACTCCAGCTAGCATTAGGGGTAGCATTCCCACGCTACTTGAACACTTTGTTTACGCTCAGTGCTGGATTTTGGGAACTTTAGGACGAGTGGGACTTTTCTTCTATCTGTCAATTCGTTTTGTTTTGGAGACTCTTGGCTGTCTGTGTTGTATAGTGCAGCTTAAATAAAACGTTTTCGAAAACTGTGCCGGCTCAAAAGTTGTAAGAAATCCTCTCCAGCTCTTTTAAGTCTCTTCAGTTTTGTCATTTAAAGTGAAACTAGATGTATAACTGGAGCCTCACTTATGCAAATGGTGAGGCTCCAGTTCGACATCTAGTTTTACTTTATATGACAGAAGTACGTCAGACTGCGCCGGACTGGGGGATCACTTCCGGTTATTTTTACCATCTTAAACATTTGAAATCCTCCCCTAGGCAATTGTGACACTTCATCTTGGCTCCACCTAGGACACTCTTCAATCTTCCATCACTTCTCTCTTCTCCCGCAACACTCTCGTCTGTCGGTAGTATGTGGCGTCTTTGCATTACCACCAATCTCACCACAGCAAGAAAGCAACAGGTTTTGGCAAGAGAGGAGGAGACTGCCTGGCCCAAACAGGGATCGAACCAGAGACTTTGGCGTCACTAGCACCACGCTCAAACCAACTGAGCTAACAGGCCTTGTTCCCACTGTCCTCTCTGTGCTGCAAAAAATGGAATTCAGGGAAGTTTCTTTTGTCCTTCTTTGAATAGAAAGCCCTGCAATTCAGTGTACGGGCTTTCTCGTGCTGTTTAATGGTTCTTCAAAAATTCAAATTCAAATCCTACACTGGCCTGAAGTGCCCCCCCATTTCACAGCATTTTTCAGCTGATTTAAATGTACCTAAAGGAGAAGCATTATTGAAGACCATCAATTACCAAGAGCTTTTGTCAAAGGTTTTGGTGGTCACTTTTAATGACCACAGAGAGCTATGACCTCGGTTTTACATCTCATCCAAAAGACAGCGCCTTTTTACCACACAGCGTCTCCGTCACTATACTGGGGCATTGGGACCCGCACAGACGTCAGGGTGAGCGTCCCACCGCTGGCTCCATTAACACCGCTTCCAGCTGTAAGCTTTGCTTTTCCCTGTAGGTCATCCTCATCTGAGTACTGACCTGGCTCACAGCTTCTAAGCTTCAGTGGGTTTTCAGTTGCGAGTTGAAAGGGGATGCAAGTGATGGAGCCGCTCGCTGCAAAAGCCACTGCATTGGCCAGGAATCGAACCCGGGCCTCCCGCGTGGCAGGCGAGAATTCTACCACTGAACCACCAATGCACACTGCAAGGGTCTACAAAAAAGACGCTTTTTTACCACTCTGTGCTGGATGTTGGGTCCCAAGGGAACTTCTGGACGAGTGAGAATTTTCTGCTATCAAAATTTGGTTTCGGAGACTTTTGGCAGCCTACAGATGCAGCCATTCAAAATGCGCGGGCGATACCGCATTATTTTGCGGTACGCTGTACGCAGTCTACCGCAAGCTACCGGTAAATACCGCGAGTTACCGTAAATTCTCCTATAATACGACAAGCAAAATAATAGTATCCGGAATTTCCGCAAGGTGGAGCTAATAAAGCTCAACCTCTCATGTTTGAGCTGTGGCCATCAAAGTCTTTAACGAAGATATTACTAATAGTATTAATAATGAATGACCTTGGACAAGCTGTAAGTGTAAACTCAAAGTATTGCCCTGGTCAACATTCTTTTTTTCATTGACCGTCTTTGTAAAAGTAACACCACAGCATTTTGCAATCACGCATTTGTTTCCAATCATGCAAAGTACAGTAATTTTTGAGAATCGATTCACCATGCCTTTCACATGCTCATAAAAGAGATTGATTTAGGAACATAAACATATTACCGTATGAAAACTGTACTGTATACAGTATGTATATGTATATTTAATGTCTTAACTGTGCCCGTTTAAGTATTGAATATTCATATCTGATTTTACCACTGAAGGGAAATCTTAGTAGCTGAGCATAAAAAGAATAGGAGCATACTGCAACGCGTGTGAAGGCCATAAACGATATTAATTTTGGAACATAAACATAGAGTATATGGCTGGTCTCGGTACTTTAAAGAAAACATACACGAAACATGGTTTCATTATGACCAGAATCGGTCTTGAGATATTTTTAACTTGATTTACAGTATTTGAGAGGTATGTCTTAACACCGATACTACAGTGCTTAAGTACTGCTCACGTATATGTTTCTAGGTTTATATTATGCATTTCATATGGTCAAATTACTTTTGAGCAACTAATAAGAAGCGCGAAACGGTATGCGTTTTAGTTTCGTTTTGTGCTGGGACCCGTGGATTGATTAGAGATATCAAGTACATACAAGTCATTTTTTAAATGTTGTAGTTCGTCTTGAAAAAATGTTACGAGTACATCATCTATCAACAATTACACAGGTTCTGTTTCCATATTGCGGATTTTGGTTACGTAATATTATTTTCTAGATTTCACGTTGTGAATATATGATTTGGGCAAACAGAGCCGCAAAGAAGTACATTATGGGTTGTTGTTGTTTTTTTTGCAGTTTTATCTAGAACAAGCGATGCTTAAACCTTTGTCTGATTCTTGTGAAACTATCCACACGACAGTTACAGTACCTAGGAGTTGACTTCAGTGATGTCACTGATGGGATGTTTCTAAAAATCCATCCTCTGCAAAACGTCTTCTCTAGTTGTCCTGCATATGTATTCGCTAATGAAGCTGTGTGTTCTGAGCCTGGATCTCTACATTTCTGTATGAACCAGCTTAGAGGGCTAAAGACAGCTTGTGTTTAAATTGAGTGTAAGGCAATTTATGCTTCTAAAGTCATGGTCAGCATTTATTATTGTACTGTGCTGTAAACTTGTTCTGTGCCTAGTCACATTATTTTATAGCGTTTTTATAGTGTTATCAAATCCGGTGGCGCTGTGTGTTAGTTTCCTGACTCCCATGTCACATGGTCTGTGATTGAAACCTGTGAAACCGGTTTAATTCGTCACAGCCAGCACTCCGGCAGAGAGGGGGTTGTGCTCGTAAAGTAGAAGCAGGCGAGATTTCCAGCGAAAGACACCTCCCCCCCACCCTCATACGATTCGCATTGTAATTACACATTGTAATTGTATTACACATTGTACACATGCTTAAAAGAGAAGAGAGAAAACGCAAGCCTTCTTCAGGTGTGAGGGTCTTCTGCTCAGAATGAAACGCTAAAATGTAATGTAGGCTCTGAATGGGTTCAATTATGATTTGGGCTTGATTAAGGTCGCTGCCTTTCATCTAAAACCCTACTTGAATCCTTCTAAACTAAAAATCAGTGTTAGTGAGTTCTAAATAAAGAGGTATCCAGGTAACAGTGAAACGGGCGACAGTCTGGGGAGATCGCCCGTTTTCCATGTAAATAGTTCCCTGGTTCCGCACCCCTTGGTGTTTCTCTCGCTCTCTCTCGGGTCACCTGATCATTAGCTCGAAAGATTTCAGTGCTTTGTGTATATTCTAATGGTAGTGGGGGCAGGGTGTGTGGGAACAGGTTTGGTTGAAATTGCATTGGAGATCTATGTTCTTCACACCTGAAACATTTTCTCTGAAAGCATTTTCTTCGCAGTTTAACCGATCTTGTTACAGCATGTTACAGTTTACTATTATTAACCATATTAATTTTAAGTGCTTAATGCCATTTTTTGACCAGGCACGAATATTCTTAAGTCCATATCTTCGCAAGGGAATCAGTGCGAATTGCAATACTAATTAAATTAAAACTACTAACTACTAACTAATACTAATTAAAACAAACCAGAAACGTGTTGTTCTGTCTAATGACATTACAAGTGGAAAGATTACAGATTTTAATCGTCTTTAATTTTGTTATGTTATACATTTTAGAAACGTTTCATCCATACAAACACCACAAAACTATTTTCGATTGTATTTCTGAATAGTATGTTACACTTAGTTCACTGTTTTAAATACATCTAATTAAGAAAGTTAGGTGTTAGCATAAACTATTAGCAATCAATAATATTAAATTTAGCACTGTAATAAGATGTTGCACTTTCCCCCGCATCTTGTAAAAATATATTTTCATTGTTCAAATATACATTAAGTCTGACTATCATATAATAAGTTAAATACAAAACTAAAGAAAAAATAGGGTTAAATATAATTCAAAATATTTTGCTAACAATGTTAACTGTTTATGAATAATAAAATGTATTAACTAAGGAGTAGGATGGCACAGTTGTTAGTATGTTTTTTGTTTTGTTTCTTTTTCATAAATACAACAGTAGTACCTGATGTCTCAGTGGCTTTCAAAATTAAATCATGCATGCAAACCTGTGAACTAGAAAGATAACTAAGATATTGTCATGGAAATATAACTATCAAGGAAGCCACAAAAGAGAGTTCTCACCTGAGTAAGGTCTTTATTTCAATATTGCAATATTGGGAGCCCTGCTGCCACTTCGCAAAGTGCAACCAGAGACTCAATTTGTTACAAGCAGTACAGGGTTTTTATAAGACGTTGCGCTGTAAAAAAGTTCAGCACTTGGTCCCTTCTAAAACTTCCCCTTTCTCTAAGAGAAAACAGATTACATCATAGAGCGAGAGAAGAAAAACTAGATTTGTTATTCAACGCTTATCGGTTACTTTCAGCTAATTCTAATGACCCAGACAGCATATATTGTTTTGGTACATTGTCTTCTAAACTAACCTAAACAGTGTACTTTGTTGACGAACTGTTTTCTAAAATTCTGCACGCACTGTAGCACAGCAGTTACATCCTTGAAATATATTATCTAAAAGCACCAATATATTTTTTTCAAAGCTCTCTACATTTTTAAGAATCAATTTACTTATTAGATTTCCACTTCAATATCCATCCATTTATAATGGTGGCGAAGTGGTTAGCATTGCTATCTTGCAGCTGAAGAAAGATGTGAAGACGGGGGTTTGAATTTAATCCTTTCTGTAGGGGGTTTAGACTTCTAAGTCACAAGCTGGGGTTTATGCCAGGAAAGGGGGTTAACTGATAAGGATTGCAGATGCAAGCTAGGAACCCCCCTGGGTGTAAGGTTAAACTGACCATTTGCCCAGAACATCGTAAACTGGCCAAATACCATGAACCCCCCTCTTTACCATCAGACCGAGTGACGTCAGAAACGGAGAAGAAAACACTATATAACCCAAAAGTTTGTAACAGTACGTTGAACAATGCTTCGGTTTTGTTGTTTCTTGCGGGAAACAAGACTTCGGCTTTATTGTTCCTTGCATGCAATAAACTCATCTGTTTTACTTCATCTCAGGATCAAGAACCTTATTTCTTCTGTTACAACAAATTTGGCGTAGTCGGCGGATGCTCCAGAAGGCGCAGAACTTCCCATCGGCAGGAGAGACGGTCAGCGCGCACATAACTAAGAGGTAAGGACTCCTCTTTTATTTAAAAGTCCCGACTCTCTCTGACCGATTGGGAAATCTCTGCTCCCTGCGAGAATCGCCCGAGATGACGGAGTAAACGTGAGTTTCTGAATTCCTCTGGCCCGGGGAAGGCACCGGTGTATGTAATGGGTTGGTTGCTGTAAGCCCAGAATTTGGTCTGGCAGGGGTTCCGCGGTATTGTGTACAGGCGTTCGAAGCTGGTGTATGCCTTAATTGCGCGTGGAGTTTTGAACGGGTTTTGGACCCTTACCGTGAAGTTCAGGACTGGTGTGGGTCTTAATTGCACCCGGAGTTCTGAAGGTCAGAACTGGTTTGGGTCTTAATTGCACCCGGAGTTCTGAGGCTCGGGATCGGTGTGGGCCTTAATTGCGCCCGGGGTTCTGGAGCTGAGTGGTGCATTAAATGCACGTATAATCCAGGATTGGTGTGGGCTTTAATTACGCCCGGGGTCCTGAGATTAGCTACGCCTTGATCGTGCACAGATTGGAGTGGCGTGGTTTCTGGCGTGGGTTTTTTTGTTTTAAAGGAAACAGGAGTAGAAGAGATATATGCATGTATGTTTTTGGTGTTTTCCTTGTTTGTGAAATACATATACACACGCACGACACTAACATAAACACACCTCATAATAAAAGAGCAAAGCATTAAGTAGCAGGATTTAAAGGACGTTGAGACCCGAGAATCGCCCTGATTGAGCTCAGTGCGTAAGTCCACCCCGGGGCAAAAGCAGCGATGCTGGCGTTCTGGGGATGGTGAATTACTGATCAAGAAAGGGGGTTTTCGAGGTCTCGTTTCTTACCTGTGAACAGTGCGGTGTAAATCCTCTCTAAAGTCTCTGAGAGGTATTTAGATCCGGAGGTAACAGACGCCCTTGGCTGAATGAGTGCAGGAATGCACAGGTTTTTCAAGTGAAAGCATCCCCCTACTGAATGAGCTGTTACCTCACACACGACAAAAGTAAATCTTAAAGAGACCGAACATGTGCGCTAACTGATGGTTTGAGAAAGTGGTGGAAGGGTCCGTTTAAATATCGGAAAAGTGTAAGTTGACGGAAAAGAAGGAGAAAAATATGGAAAAAGCTATGTTTGTCAGAGGGAATTTGGGGCGAAGACGCCTGTAAAGAAAGCATATGAGTATTGATTGGCAAAAGCACAAGCATGTAGCTCCCACCCTGGTGCACGGCCGGCACCAGTAGTGGCAGATACATGACGAAAAAGAAAGAAATTGGGATGTGACTTAAAAGTGTGTTTACGGGGAAAATAAAAACCCGGAAGAAAATATACTTTACTCGCTACGAAAGAGTATAGAAAATAAAAGCTAAAAGAGGCAGTACAGGAGAATGAGAAACTAAAGAAGGAATTAACTTCTGGTCACGCTGCACTGGTTAATGTGCTGCAGCCAGCGACTAAGTTATATCCTGCTCTCCCACAGGGGAACAAACAGGCAGGAAACGAAAATAATTGGGATCAATTCCCTCAGTGGCCATATGGAGAAGGGGGGTCTGATTGGGATAACACTTGGTATGAGTGTGATAAAGACGGATCAGGGTCTCCCCTGTTAGAGGGAGGGCGCCCGCAGATCTGTACTCTCACTCGAAGTGGGAAAGGACTTGATGTAGCAGGGGCTGGCGCCGTTGATGACAGCGCCACTCTAACACTGTCTCGCACCCCGTCGAGGGGGTCTGCAATCGCACCTACCTTCCCTGATTTCCCCCATACGATCAAATCCAAAACCGTAAGATATTGACCGGTGGGCTAAAGTACCGCACCCGAAATTAGAAATGCAGCGAACCTGGAGTGCGCTTCAGGAATTAAAAGGATTCATGTAGAAGTAAAACAAGAATACAGCACATTGTATTACAAAGAGAAAAATATATTCTCGATGTGTATGTGTGTTTTATGAATTTGTGTGCCGGCATGTATGTGTGTAACTGTGAGTTTTGGTATACTAAATGACGGTGTGAGTGTGTTTAGCCAGCGGGACTGGCTAGAGACGTAACTAAAGAGACTTGACGAAAATCAACTTAAGGAGATTGGAAAATATAAGAGCGTCTGAAACGTATAAGTACAGTACAGGTGGACGTAAAAGTAGTTAAACAGTTTTTGTATTATTATAAATTATTATAAATTGTAATTTATACAATTAGTTGCAATAGTGGAAACAATTTGGTTTTATTCGAATGTCTCGAAACCAGACATGCTGAAACGCTGTAGGTTTAGAATCGAGACTGGGGAGAATAACGTCTTGTGAGAAAATCTGTTTACCTAACGATTAGATCCTGTAAATCCCTTGTAGCCTCCCTAAGTCTGTCCCAGTCCAGTGGATAAAAATGTACTGTTAATGGAGTGTTGGTTTCTCTGTTAGGGGATACTGGAGCACTACTGTCCTGCTTGTTTCACTCCTCTGTTCAACAGTGTACTATAGAGCAATGTATAGGGGAAGATGGCAGGAGGCCACAGGAGTATTGGAACAGCAAGTTTTACTTGCCGAGTACCAGATTTTAATGGGTGGTTTTATTCCAGATCTATTGGGTTGGAATATTATGCATTACAAAGAATGACTATGCAGAACAGGGTATCACGTAGCTTCAACTGGCTGTGATCACTCAGTATGTTGATAGTATTCTGAGTGCTTCCCCTGATGAGGAAACCCACAAGTCTGAGTTGCTTCAGCTTTAGAGTGTCTAATAGAAGCAGTTATGATAAGGCCCTTTTGTGTCTAGCATTGTGAAATTGTAACAGGGCCTGGGTGCAATGTTTTTTACAGGGTGAGCACAACTCTTAACAGATCTGCTTAAGGGGGGAGTGCAGTACAAGGACAAGATTGCCTTGGTTCCCGCAGCAAAAGCCGCCTTTAATAATTTGAAACAAGTTCTCTTACAGGTGCTGAGACTGGGGTTTCCTCAGATGGATCAACCATTCCTTTGTATTATTGCAAGTTGCTGACAGAGGCCACCCAAGGAGCCCGCGAGCAGGTCCTGGAGGCGTGGGGACCACCACCTGAAGGAGGGCACAACCTCATCCCAGGAGAGTGGGTGTGGATCAGGAAATTTCCTTCACAGGTTCTCCAGCCCAGGTGGGACGGACCCTACCAGATCCTGTTGACAACCGAGTCTGCGGTTCGAGTGGAAGGAAAAGATCGCTGGATCCACGCGCCACACTGCCGACGAGCCTCATCCCCATTTACAGACTCAGAAAGAAATCATTTCTGTTTATAAGAATAATTGTTGCTGTAGGACTATGTTCCGCAGGAATTAATGATCATCTCTCCCACAAAGGAGAACATGGAATTAATTCCTTTTTAGGCCTCTCCTATCTGACAGCTAAGAAAACCAACCAAAGTGCCTGCTGGGTGTGTGCCACATTACCCAAATATGTACAGGGAGGACTTCCTATGGGAGCCATTCCTTGGCGTCTCGAGGAAGTCATAGGCATGATCATTTGGAGGGATAATTTAGGAGATTTTAATATGACAAACTATGGGGGGTTGCCATAACACGACTTTAACCTGCACAACATTACAATATCTACAGGAGCGAGGCTTAGAGCCCACGAGTTTCACAGGCTCTTACGCTCCTAAATATAACAGAAGCCATACACCACCATACCTGACTCTCAATAAGGAACGTGAGGGAAACATATGTTTTCAGCACACTAATTGGTCTGCACTTGGTTGGATGGAGTCGTTGCAACCTTACCATCGCTGCAAATATATCCACCTCTACCTTCCAAATTCCAGGATGGGATCGGCACACCCCACAATTCAGTATAAGCTTCTTGTTTTCAGAGGCATGGGGAGCGCCAAACGGAACATCTTTCATTTGTGGAAAACGAGCCTACCCATGGTTGCCAGCCCAGTGGTCTGGCTCATGTTATTTAGGATATGTGGTTCCTCATATCCGTGTTCAAATCCACAGCCCCTTCGGACCTAACCACAGACCACAAAGAAAATTGGCTGATTGGGAATATTATTTAGGTATAATATTTCCACAAGCCGGCATGAACTTTCTGAGTCGAGAGTTAATTCAAATGGCCTCGACTTTAGAAGAATTAGCAAATTCTACCTCATCTAGTCTGAAGGCTGTTAATGATGAGATGGTAGCCCTCAGAACAGTGGCCATGCAGAACCGACTAGCTTTAGATTATGTACTGGGGGCCCAAGGAGGAACTTGTGCAGTAATTGACACTGAATGCTGCACATATATTCCTGATAATTCTGAGCACGTCTCAGATCTGGCCCAACACATTTACAATGAGGGACAGAAATATCAGGACTATTATACTGAAAATTGGGGAATTGGGTCTTGGGTAAAGTCTGTGTTTGGGGCCTGGGGTGGAACCTTTTTATAGTGTGTATCTGTAGGAGTAGTATTGTTTATATGTATAATTGTAATCATCACATTCACAAAAACATGTATCACATCTTGCTATAACCGTGGAACGTACAATGACATGGCAATACATACCTGTTCGCCAAGAAAGGAAAGATCTGCCCTGACATTGTATGTATAAAAATAGGCTACACTGACGTATGCCATATTTTATAAGGGGGGAATGAAGAAAGATGTGAAGACGGGGGTTTGAATTTAATCCTTTCTGTAGGGGGTTTAGACTTCTAAGTCACAAGCTGGGGTTTATGGCAGGAAAGGGGGTTAACTGATAAGGATTGCAGATGCAAGCTAGGAACCCCCCTGGGTGTAATGTTAAACTGACCATTTGCCCAGAACATCGTAAACTGGCCAAATACCATGAACCCCCCTCTTTACCATCAGACCGAGTGACGTCAGAAACGGAGAAGAAAACACTATATAACCCAAAAGTTTGTAACAGTACGTTGAACAATACTTCGGTTTTGTTGTTTCTTGCGGGAAACAAGACTTCGGCTTTATTGTTCCTTGCATGCAATAAACTCATCTGTTTTACTTCATCTCAGGATCAAGAACCTTATTTCTTCTGTTACAACACAGCACTGGGGTCCTAGGTTCAATTCCTGCCATCCTGTGTGTGAGGGGTTTACATGTTCTCTCTGGGTTAGATGGTTTTTCTCCATATGTGTGATATGACTCCCTCTCGCACTCCAAAACATACTGGTAAGTTAATTGGTTTATGGGAAAACTGGCCCTGGCGTGTGTGTGTTTGTGTCTGTCTGTCCTGTGATGGACTGGCGCTATGTCCAGGGTGTATTCTGCCTTGTGTCCTTTGCTTACTGGGATAGGCTCCAAATCCTCTGTACTGGATAAAGAGATTAGAAATGGATGGAAGTAAACGCACTGTGTGGATGGAACTATACACAGTGTTAGAAACCCACGATGAAATGGCAGCATCTCACTGAGAATAAAATATTTTATAGTGCTGGCTTAAGGAAACCTTTCCACCTTTCCACCTCTCTTGCACATCAGTATCCATACCTAGTTATTTAAACAAATTGCCTCTAATTATAAACATCTTAATATGCTGGCTCTGTGGATCCGCATCAGCTATGTTTGCCCATTCCTTCAATTCATGTGCATCCAACACACAGTTCAATGCCAGCACCTACACATAATCTAAAATACAATCCTTATTTCAGTATCTATGTAAACATATAGTCTGTTAACTTCATCATCTTCATCAAAAGTATGCCTAACCCCATTAGGAAGTGTTCTTGTTATAAGTGTATTCCTCAGCTTTCCCCAAATTATCTTCTTCTTGCCAACATCTCTAGTCTTTTATCCTGCAATAACTCAGCCAACACTTAAATCTCCAAAAGCTGCTTGTGTTAATTTCTTTAAATCACAAATATCATGTGTAAATACTGGCCATGTAATACTCTGCATTGTGGAATAATAGTTTATTTTAAAGGGAACTAGAGAAATCAAGAAAGGCTTTTTTCTAGAATTAATAAATGCACATCCTGTTCACTGGGGAAATTAAGTCCACACCGAGCAATCTTCAATATGTTCAGAATATGACGGCAAGAATCCTATCAGGGATGCATTACACCTGTTTTCAAGTCCTTGCACTGGTTACCTATCAGATTTCGAGTCAACTTCAAAATCCTTATCCTCCTTATATACTGTCCTACAACTGTTATTATTGATCACCGAATTATTGTACTTGACATGACTTCATTCAGCCTTTCCTGAACGTCTATGACAGGCAGAGAGAGTGCTGTTTCTGGTGCGATCTTTTGCAGCTGACATTTCACTGTTTTAAACGAACAAGAAATTAGATTGCTCATAAATCAGTTATTCTATATAAACACAGCGTAATTGCCCTCCGAAAATCCTCTTTTTCTTGTTCGTTTTAGAGACCTCGATCGAAACTGATTTTAGATGTCAGAAAGGATTTATTTTCTCTGTATTTCCTACATTGCTTTGTCGAGATTTTAACTTTATATCTAACTTTATATCTAGGCTCAGATTTCAACTATAAATCGTACAGTAATTAATAGCAGTAAATACTGATGTTTTGCGCCCTCTTACCACAAAAATATATGTTTTGTAGCTAGGATTAACTTTATTTCGTACGCGTAGCTACTCCGATTCAGACACCGAACAGTTAAAGATGGCGGCAAATCAGACACCCAGAGGGGGGAGGGGGGGGGCGTCTTCTCGCCTCCATAACTAAAATGCCAAATAGGAGTGGCTTAAGCGACATACACAGTCGTGTAACTGACAGATTGAGGTAGCCTATCGTGTAAATTTCGCTTTGTTGCTGATAGGTTAAGCTTTCGAAACTCTGCCCCAAAGTCATGTGACTGATTTTTCGCCCTGTTTCGTTGGTTAAACGCAATGATCACAAGCACCACCATGGTAACTGGGATGTGTAGTTTTTAATTCCGTTTGAATTATAACTGTACGTACTGTCTTCATATTTGGCCAGGGCTTTAAAGAGAAGGCGCGCCAAAAAATTTCGGTGCCGTCGTCTCCGCTTTAAAGGTACCCCCGTGCTGGAAGAATTTGACCTCGGAACGTTTGCCCAGCGTAGTTATAGTGGACATAAAAACAAGAGTTCGCTGGCATTATATCCTAGAAGACACAGACCGGCACCAGACCGGTAAATGCTTGATGAACTAGGGATTGGACAGTTTCCAAGTGCTTGTACAATCGATGGAAATGTTCAAATAAATGTGCAAAAGAAATAAAATAATCATTTATTTCTTTATCATATTGGCTAGCTAATGTCCTCTCTTTGCTAGTTAGTGGCTGTGTTTCTGCGTTGGGTAGCAACGGGTGACTGTTCTCAGGCGGAAGATGTAAACAGCTTAATTTTCATGTTAAATAATTTTTAAAAATTAAAATTCATTCTATACAGCAATCACATATTTGGGTACTGTTTCATAAAACTTTCATGCTTAAAATGTTTAGGGAGAAATGGAAGACTGGTGTGTATTTTTTCTTTAAACTATCAAGACCAGCCATACACAGTACAGTTTATGTACATACAGTAATGTTTATGTTCCTAAATTAATATCGTTTATGACCTTCAGATGCGTTATGCTCCTCTTCTTTTTATGCTCAGCTACTAAAATTTCCCTTTAGTGGTAAAATTCCATATAAATATTCAAAACTAAGCGGATTGAAATGTTCACAGTAAAGACATTAGTAAAGGTGCACAGTAAAGGCACCACGAGTGCCCCTGTCGGTCATTTTGACCAGCCAATCACTTACCGCGGTGCCCTACGGTGCCCTTCGGGTTTGTTACTGTACTACGGGTTTTTACCGCTCATTTTGAATGGCTGCATCTGTAGGTTGTCTCTCGCAGTGTTCAGGAATTGCATTCCGAAACTGAGTCAGATCAAAAGTTGTAAGAAAAGCACCTATGGTGTCGGTTCTAACAGCTTTATTGATTCGATGTTAAAGGCCGGAAATGGGGCACAAGACACGCGACCGCAAAAAGCGTCGCCATCTGCTTCCAGCTGCAAAATGCCGTTTGCGGACGCTGAAGCATTTGAACTTGAACTTTATTGCCATATGTAACCGGTACTGGTACAATGGAATTCTTACTTACAGAAGGTCTCTCGATTGTAAAACAAGTGTAAAAAACAAGACAAAGTGCAAACAGTGCATCAAGACAATGTACAAACAAACAATAGACAATGTGCAAGTAAACATGTAGACATTTCTTTCCAAGGCAGCGGGTACAAGCGATCTCGCGTTTTAAAACCACCAGGAAAAGCAGAAAGGCACTTTTCCTTGCTTGCGCCAGCACACAACGATGTGAGGAGGACACCGTAGTCGGCAGGATTCGAACCTGCGCGGGGAAACCCCAATGGATTTCTAGTCCATCGCCTTAACCACTCGGCCACAACTACAGCGAGCACAGCCGTTGCTGCGTTCTTGCTACAATCTCACATGGATCGCGAGGCGCCGGCGGAAACATTTTTCAAAGTCAGTCTCCATTAAAAAAAAAACCTTTCCAAAATACAAGCCATGCAGACAGACACGCCTCAGAGGACTTAAGGGTGGCTTCATGTGGGAATGATAAAGCCTCCCCGTCCGGACAGGAAAATGGCACTTTGTTAGACACAAAGAAACAATCAACAACAGACAAATGTCCACAAGCATTTAAGAAGCCGCACCATGTTCTTGCTACAATCACACACGGATCGCGAGACGCCGGCGGAAATCTTTTTCAAAGTCGTTCTCCGTTAAAAAAAAAAAAACCTTTCCAAAATACAAACCTTGCAGACAGACACGCCTCAGAGGACTTAAGGGTTGCTTCATGTGGGAATGATAAAGTCTCCCCGTCCGGACAGGAAAATGGCACTTTGTTAGACACAAAAAAACAATCAACAACAGACAAATGTCTACAAGCATTTTAGAAGCCGCACTTGAAATAGCTCTTATATTCGTGTTAGACGCAGGAATCGCCTTTTTATTGACGTTCTTACGAACACCATGGAAAGCAAAATAAAGCAAAGCAGAGCAGAACAAAACGAACAAAATAAAACCCTCACGTCCTGCACTTGAATATAATGCCGTTACGTGCCGAAGCGGTATTGGACATCATCCTAGCACTGCAACCCGGGGCGTACGGTATATGGGAACGAGCACACGTCACGAATCGTCTCTAATCACTCCCTGCACTGTAAGGCGCCTTGAAGCGTGCACCCTCAACATTCATCTTTGCGCATCTGTGAAAGGTAAACTCTTGAGCAAACTCTGAACCAGACGCTCAAACTCCAGCTAGGATTAGGGGTCGCATTCCCATGCTACTTGAACACTTTGTTCAAACCAGGCTGTCCGGACATGAGTTGGCGCGCTCCAGATTTTCTTTTTCTTTTTTTTCCCTCGTACTCGAGGGTCATTTTCCTGTTCCACATGCAATTTCAACATCTTCCTTGGGAGATGTCAAGCCAGCAAGCCACTGCTGTGCTTCAGTGGCCGGTGTGGAGTTCAGTGGCCCTGTTGTACACGGAAAGCACATTGAGCTCCTTGGACATGAAAAGTTCCAGTTAAAAGCCATTTGTCATCCTTTCTCTTGGTGTCGATGTTGCTATTGTATGTAAAGGTGGCAACTTGCTCAGCGAGCAGGCGGAGCGCACAGCGAATGCAGATGTGTCTGAGTTGTGTGTCCAAGTGGCTGCAAAAGGACAGAGCTCCTGGCGCGCTGTGGCTTAGTTGGTTAAAGCGCCTGCCTAGTAAACAGGAGATCCCGGGTCCGAATCCCAGCGGTTCCTTTTTTTGTTCTGTCTTCTCGAACAGGACTGGTCATTATGGACAACCGCCTACGGCTAGACTTAATTAAATGCAAGTATTCATTTCCTGTCTTGAACGACTTGTTTTTCTTAGAATGCAACTTGCAAAACATGAAATGCAAACCTTGCTAATCAGCGCTCGCGGCTGGAAAACAAAAAAGAAGTCAGCAATGTTTTTTCTTTAACCTTAACCCTGCTAATGGAGAAGAGTTAAACGACCGAGTCTACGTAGCTTAAACGGTCCGCACGTCGGGTTCTTAGCTGAAAGGGTAGTAAATCAGGCTCACCCAGTCCTTAATCTTTTAAAGAGGATAAAAAATTGAACCTAGTCGCCACATCACATACATCCTGTTCAATGATAAGAAGGTGACATCTGTCCTCGCTCCAGAGTAAATCACACGTTGAGGGCATTTTTTTTCCACTTTACCGTGAGTCGGGCTCGGTTGCACACAGGCGAGAGCAGAGCAATGAGGTCACGGGGACAGGGGAGTCACACGCTGGCGGTTTGAACACGCGGAAGATCACTGAGGGATCTACAGTATATGGACCCTCTGTGCGCCACCCGTCCAAACTCTGGACTCTGAATCCTGCCATCCGAGTTTAGATCTCGGCGGAACCTGAGCCGCAGTTCCTTCTTAAAACGTAATCTGGTGAGCATTTCTAGAATCGTACTTGTATAGATGCAGCCTTTAATGTGTTGCTAGGTTAAAATTGATGACTTCTTGAACTTCAGTAGGCAATTGCCCTCTTGATTTCGGATTTAATTGCTTTACTACAGGGGTGCTTTTATGATGACAGAGTCATGTTCAGGTACTTTGCTGGATGGAGGAAGCTCATTTCGGACTCTGTGATCTGCTCACCTGGAAAGGTCTGCTGTACTACTACAAGAGAGAAGTAGAGTCTGGAAGAAGGGACAATTTTATGATGCTTTGGAAGAAAGTGTTTTTTTTTTCTTTGAAATCGAAATGAATCAGAATATCAGTGCAAAGGACAAACTCTTGGTTTGGTTTAAAGAGATATGGTTTTAAACAGACACAATGTAGAAAACAGGTGTTTCTCACTTTTGGAAAAGAATGGACCGGGGGTAATGTTTTACTAGTTGCAGTGCTGAGCTCACTGGGTTGCAGTCGTGCAGTGTGACACCAGGGCCAGTGGCGCAATGGATAACGCGTCTGACTACGGATCAGGAGATTGTAGGTTCGGCTCCTGCCTGGCTCGGGTCACTTTTAAACGCATCAGGCTACTCCCTAAGTAGCCTGTGCTACTTACTGTATGTGGGTGTAATCGTACCCAGTACAAGATTTCCTTCATGTAAATGAACTGCACCTGGGCTCAGTACGGTGCTGAGAGCCCAGCGTTGCTGTTCTAATTAGCACGCACTGCATCGGCTATGAACCCGAACATTTCAATTATTCCGATCAGTAAGTCAACACGTAGTCCACATGAAAGGTAGAAATATTCTCTTGTCTGTCTCTTGTTTGTATATAACTGAATGTCCCTGACAATGTACTGTTAGTTTTAATTGAAGAACGGCATTTGTGTTCAAATATAGCAGACAAGTTTACGTAACTGCTCATGCGACACTCAGTTGTAATTAGTCAAGAAATAAAGTCGAACAACAGCTGAGGGTTTGAATGTGAACGTATCAGATTGCAGCGCCTTTTACTTCCATTGACAAATGATAGAGATTCGAAGAGAGATCCTTCAGACTGGCAAGCAAACCCACGGCTTTTTCGGTTTTCTATCTAGGCAACGTTGGTGTCTGCAATAGCATAAATGAAAGCACGATGCAATTTCTGTGGCTACATTTGTTGCACTTCATGCACAGTAAGAGTGTTTCTAACACCAAATAAAAACTCAACAATTAGCGATCACGCCTTCTCCTCAGTTAACCCACTGAAACCCTCGCTGATAAGAATTCTTTACTGCGTGCTTTACGAGCACCTATCTTGTCGGTTCTTTGAGCTTTATTGATCCGATTTTCAAAGGCATAAGTAGAGCACCAGACGTGCGAACGCAAAATGTGTGGTTATCTGAAGAATTGATTTCCATGGCAGCGGGTCCAAGCGATTTAGCGTTTTTATAGTACCAGAAAAGGAGAAGCGGCACTTCGCCTCTGCCGCGCAGGCACACTACAACGTGCGGCAGCCGCCGTAGACGGCAGGATTTGAACCTGCGCGGGGAGTCCCCACCAGCTTTCGAGTCCATCACCTTAACCACTCGGCCACGACTACAGCAAGCTCGCCACTGCCGCATTCCTCCTATAATCTAACACGAGTGCGAGGTGGCTGGGGAAACCTTTTCAGAGTCGCTCCCCGTTAAAAAAAAATACCTTTGACAAAATACGTGCCGGCAGACAGACACGCCTCCGAGGGTTTAAGGGTGGCTTCACGTTCAAAGGATAAAGTCTCCCCGTCCTGATGTCAAAATGCAACTTTGGCAGACAGAAAAAACATCAACAAACCACAAATGTGGACAAGGATTTTACAAGCTGCACCACACTGCACTTTGAAAAGCATTTAAATTAGTGTTAGACGCAGGAATTGCCTTTGGTTTACGCGCTTACGAAAGCCCTCAGCTCCTGCAGTTGAATATAATGCCGTTACGTGTCGAAGCAGTAACGTACGTCATCCTACCACTGCAGCACGGGGAATATAGGGAAATGAGCACACGCTACGAATCGTCTCAATCACTCCCTAGAGTTGTAAGGCGCATTGAAGGGTGCACCGCCATCATTAATCGTTGCGCCTCTGTGAAAGGAAAGCTCTTGAGCAGTTTTGAAACAGCTCGGATGAAACACTTGATTGCTTCCATGTGCATCTGGAGTTCATTTCTTATTTTCACTTCACGCCGCCCAAAGCATTTCTAAAACAGGAAATTCGCGTTTGGGAATGCGCCCTGCCCTAAAAATAAAACAGGTCTACGGGTCTGAAACCTGCTCCACAGAAAACAGTTTTGTTGCGCTTTTGATCAAAGGGAGATTCGTTGTTCTTACTTTTTGATGACATAACATCCAAAGGGGCTTCTTTGGAGCTGAATTCCAACCAGCATCCTAAAGTTTCTTGGTGGTATCCTTTACAGTCCTCTGTTCGGTCGACAAGGGACTGAAGTGGGCAGCTTTCCTCACACATGCAGTGCAATGTACTGTAGTGTTCCCGTTCACTGAATTCGCAGTTCTGCATCAGACCTCTAACTCGTTTCCTAAGTCTTGGTCAGCTTGAATTTAAGCCACGAACCATGCTTCTACTGTATAAACGTCTAGAGGAATCACAAACTATTTGAGAGGCCATCATTCCAGGGGGAACTGACAAAGTCTATCTCTAAACACCTAGCGCAGTCTCTCGAGAGACTGTCAAAAATCTCTTTCTCCATTTGCGTTGCAAGTAAATGGAAACACAGTCTCAACCCAGAGTCACTTGGCAGTAGCGGCACTTAACCACTGTTATTGTCACTGCTTGATACCAACGTTAGCCTACTATACCATGTTCAGCCACCGCTGGAAAACATACTGCTCTAGTACCACACGTGTCAGACATGGAGAGCGACAAGTGTGTGATTTGAACCCATGCATGCAGAGCACAATGTATTAGTAGTCCATCGCCTTAACCACTCAGCCACGACTACAGCAAACGCTGTTATTGCTGCATTCTTGCTACAATCTCACATGGATCGCGAGACGCCGGCGTAAATCTTTTTCAAAGTCGTTCTCCGTTAAAAAAAAAAACCTTTCCAAAATACAAACCTTGCAGACAGACACGCCTCCGAGGAATTAAGGGTTGCTTCATGTGGGAATGATAAAGTCTCCCCGTCCGGACAGGAAAATGGCACTTTGTTAGACACAAAAAAACAATCAACAACAGACAAATGTCTACAAGCATTTTAGAAGCCGCACTTGAAATAGCTCTTACATTCGTGTTAGACGCAGGAATCGCCTTTTTATTGACGCTCTTACGAACGCCATGGAAAGCAAAACAAAGCAAAGCAGAGCAGAACAAAATGAACAAAATAAAACCCTTATGTCCTGCACTTGAATATAATGCCGTTACGTGCCGAAGCGGTATTGGACGTCATCCTAGCACTGCAACCCGGGGCGTACGGTATATGGGAACGAGCACACGTCACGAATCGTCTCTAATCACTCCCTGCACTGTAAGGCGCCTTGAAGCGTGCACCCTCAACATTCATCTTTGCGCATCTGTGAAAGGTAAACTCTTGAGCAAACTCTGAACCAGACGCTCAAACTCCAGCTAGGATTAGGGGTAGCATTCCCACGCTACTTGAACACTTTGTTTACGCTCAGTGCTGGATTTTGGGAACTTTAGGACGAGTGGGACTTTTCTCCTATCTGTCAATTCGTTTTGTTTTGGAGACTCTTGGCTGTCTGTGTTGTATAGTGCAGCGTGAAGAAAACGTTTTCGAAAACTGTGCCGGCTCAAAAGTTGTAAGAAATCCTCTCCAGCTCTTTTAAGTCTCTTCAGTTTTGTCATTTAAAGTGAAACTAGATGTATAACTGGAGCCTCACTTATGCAAATGGTGAGGCTCCAGTTCGACATCTAGTTTCACTTTATATGACAGAAGTACGTCAGACTGCGCCGGAATGGGGGATCACTTCCGGTTATTTTTACCATCTTAAACATTTGAAATCCTCCCCTATGCAATTGTGACACTTCATCTTGGCTCCACCTAGGACACTCTTCAATCTTCCATCACTTCTCTCTTCTCCCGCAACACTCTCATCTGTCGGTAGTATGTGGCGTCTTTGCATTACCACCAATCTCACCACAGCAACAGGTTTTGGCAAGAGAGGAGGAGACTGCCTGGCCCGAACGGGGATCGAACCCGCAACCTTGGCGTTATTAGCACCACACTCTTACCAACTGAGCTAACAGGCCTCGTGCCCCCTGTCCTCTCTGTGCTGCAAAAAATGGAATTCAGGGAAGTTTCTTTTGTCCTTCTTTGAATAGAAAGCCCTGCGATTCAGTGTACGGGCTTTCTCGTGCTGTTTAATGGTTCTTATAACCCAAATCCTACACTGGCCTGAAGTGCCCCCCCATTTCACAGCATTTTTCAGCTGATTTCAAATGTACCTAAAGGAGAAGCATTATTGAAGACCATCAATTACCAAGAGCTTTTGTCAAAGGTTTTGGTGGTCACTTTTAATGACCACAGAGAGCTATGACCTCGGTTTTACATCTCATCCAAAAGACGGCGCCTTTTTACCACACAGCGTCTCCGTCACTATACTGGGGCATTGGGACCCGCACAGACCTCAAGGTGAGCGCCCCACCCCTGGCTCCATTAACACCGCTTCCAGCTGTAAGCTTTGCTTTTCCCTGTAGGTCACCCTCATCCGGGTACTGACCTGGCTCACAGCTTCTAAGCTTCAGTGGGTTTTCAGTTGCAAGTTGAAAGGGGATGCAAGTGATGGAGCCGCTCGCTGCAAAAGCCACTGCATTGGCCGGGAATCGAACCCGGGCCTCCCGCGTGGCAGGCGAGAATTCTACCACTGAACCACCAATGCACACTGCAAGGCTCTACAAAAAAGACGCTTTTTTACCACTCTGTGCTGGATGTTGTGTCCCAAGGGAACTTCTGGACGAGTGAGAATTTTCTGCTATCAAAATTTGGTTTCGGAGACTTTTGGCAGCCTACAGATGCAGCCATTCAAAATGCGCGGGCGATACCGCATTATTTTGCGGTACGCTGTACGCAGTCTACCGCAAGCTACCGGTAAATACCGCGAGTTACCGTAAATTCTCCTATAATACGACAAGCAAAATAATAGTATCCGGAATTTCCGCAAGCTGGAGCTAATAAAGCTCAACCTCTCATGTTTGAGCTGTGGCCATCAAAGTCTTTAACGAAGATATTACTAATAGTATTAATAATGAATGACCTTGGACAAGCTGTAAGTGTAAACTCAAAGTATTGCCCTGGTCAACATTCTTTTTTTCATTGACCGTCTTTGTAAAAGTAACACCACAGCATTTCGCAATCACGCATTTGTTTCCAATCATGCAAAGTACAGTAATTTTTGAGAATCGATTCACCATGCCTTTCACATGCTCATAAAAGAGATTGATTTAGGAACATAAACATATTACCGTATGAAAACTGTACTGTATACAGTATGTATATGTATATTTAATGTCTTAACTGTGCCCGTTTAAGTATTGAATATTCATATCTGAGTTTACCACTGAAGGGAAATCTTAGTAGCTGAGCATAAAAAGAATAGGAGCATACTGCAACGCGTGTGAAGGCCATAAACGATATTAATTTTGGAACATAAACATAGAGTATATGGCTGGTCTCGGTACTTTAAAGAAAACATACACGAAACATGGTTTCATTATGACCAGAATCGGTCTTGAGATATTTTTAACTTGATTTACAGTATTTGAGAGGTATGTCTTAACACCGATACTACAGTGCTTAAGTACTGCTCACGTATATGTTTCTAGGTTTATATTATGCATTTCATACGGTCAAATTACTTTTGAGCAACTAATAAGAAGCGCGAAACGGTATGCGTTTTAGTTTCGTTTTGTGCTGGGACCCGTGGATTGATTAGAGATATCAAGTACATACAAGTCATTTTTTAAATGTTGTAGTTCGTCTTGAAAAAATGTTACGAGTACATCATCTATCAACAATTACACAGGTTCTGTTTCCATATTGCGGATTTTGGTTACGTAATATTATTTTCTAGATTTCACGTTGTGAATATATGATTTGGGCAAACAGAGCCGCAAAGAAGTACATTATGGGTTGTTGTTGTTTTTTTTGCAGTTTTATCTAGAACAAGCGATGCTTAAACCTTTGTCTGATTCTTGTGAAACTATCCACACGACAGTTACAGTACCTAGGAGTTGACTTCAGTGATGTCACTGATGGGATGTTTCTAAAAATCCATCCTCTGTAAAACGTCTTCTCTAGTTGTCCTGCATATGTATTCGCTAATGAAGCTGTGTGTTCTGAGCCTGGATCTCTACATTTCTGTATGAACCAGCTTAGAGGGCTAAAGACAGCTTGTGTTTAAATTGAGTGTAAGGCAATTTATGCTTCTAAAGTCATGGTAAGCATTTATTATTGTACTGTGCTGTAAACTTGTTCTGTGCCTAGTCACATTATTTTATAGCGTTTTTATAGTGTTATCAAATCCGGTGGCGCTGTGTGTTAGTTTCCTGACTCCCATGTCACATGGTCTGTGATTGAAACCTGTGAAACCGGTTTAATTCGTCACAGCCAGCACTCCGGCAGAGAGGGGGTTGTACTCGTAAAGTAGAAGCAGGCGAGATTTCCAGCGAAAGACACCTCCCCCCCACCCTCATACGATTCGCATTGTAATTACACATTGTAATTGTATTACACATTGTACACATGCTTAAAAGAGAAGAGAGAAAACGCAAGCCTTCTTCAGGTGTGAGGGTCTTCTGCTCAGAATGAAACGCTAAAATGTAATGTAGGCTCTGAATGGGTTCAATTATGATTTGGGCTTGATTAAGGTCGCTGCCTTTCATCTAAAACCCTACTTGAATCCTTCTAAACTAAAAATTAGTGTTAGTGAGTTCTAAATAAAGAGGTATCCAGGTAACAGTGAAATGGGCGGACAGTCTGGGGAGATCGCCCGTTTTCCATGTAAATAGTTCCCTGGTTCCGCACCCCTTGGTGTTTCTCTCGCTCTCTCTCGGGTCACCTGATCATTAGCTCGAAAGATTTCAGTGCTTTGTGTATATTCTAATGGTAGTGGGGGCAGGGTGTGTGGGAACAGGTTTGGTTGAAATTGCATTGGAGATCTATGTTCTTCACACCTGAAACATTTTCTCTGAAAGCATTTTCTTCGCAGTTTAACCGATCTTGTTACAGCATGTTACAGTTTACTATTATTAACCATATTAATTTTAAGTGCTTAATGCCATTTTTTGACCAGGCACGAATATTCTTAAGTCCATATCTTCGCAAGGGAATCAGTGCGAATTGCAATACTAATTAAATTAAAACTACTAACTACTAACTAATACTAATTAAAACAAACCAGAAACGTGTTGTTCTGTGTAATGACATTACAAGTGGAAAGATTGCAGATATTAATCGTCTTTAATTTTGTTACGTTATACATTTTAGAAACGTTTCATCCATACAAAGACCACAAAACTATTTTCGATTGTATTTCTGAATAGTATGTTACACTTAGTTCACTGTTTTAAATACATCTAATTAAGAAAGTTAGGTGTTAGCATAAACTATTAGCAATCAATAATATTAAATTTAGCACTGTAATAAGCTGTTGCACTTTCCCCCGCATCTTGTAAAAATATAATTTCATTGTTCAAATATACATTAAGTCTGACTATCATATAATAAGTTAAATACAAAACTAAAGAAAAAATAGGGTTAAATATAATTCAAAATATTTTGCTAACAATGTTAACTGTTTATGAATAATAAAATGTATTAACTAAGGAGTAGGATGGCACAGTTGTTAGTATGTTTTTTGTTTTGTTTCTTTTTCATAAATACAACAGTAGTACCTGATGTCTCAGTGGCTTTCAAAATTAAATCATGCATGCAAACCTGTGAACTAGAAAGATAACTAAGATATCCATTCCTTTCTAATGGTGGCGAAGTGGTTAGCATTGCTATCTTGCAGCACTGGGGTCCTAGGTTCAATTCCTGCCATCCTGTGTGTGTGGGGTTTTTACATGTTCTCTCTGGGTTACATGGTTTTTCTCCATATGTGTGATATGACTCCCTCTCGCACTCCAAAACATACTGGTAAGTTAATTGGTTTATGGGAAAACTGGCCCTGGTGTGTGTGTGTTTGTGTCTGTCTGTCCTGTGATGGACTGGCGCTATGTCCAGGGTGTATTCTGCCTTGTGTCCGTTGCTTACTGGGATAGGCTCCAAATCCTCTGTACTGGATAAAGAGATTAGAAATGGATGGAAGTAAAGGCACTGTGTGGATGGAACTATACACAGTGTTAGAAACCCACGATGAAATGGCAGCATCTCACTGAGAATAAAATATTTTATAGTGCTGGCTTAAGGAAACAGCCTTTCCACCTCTCTTGCACATCAGTATCCATACCTAGTTATTTAAACAAATTGCCTCTAATTATAAACATCTTAATATGCTGGCTCTGTGGATCCGCATCAGCTATGTTTGCCCACTCCTTCAATTCATGTGCATCCAACACACAGTTCAATGCCAGCAACTACACATAATCTAAAATACAATCCTTATTTCAGTATCTATGTAAACATATAGTCTGTTAACTTCATCATCTTCATTAAAAGTATGCCTAACCCCATTAGGAAGTGTTCTTGTTATAAGTGTATTCCTCAGCTTTCCCCAAATTATCTTCTTCTTGCCAACATCTCTAGTCTTTTATCCTGCAATAACTCAGCCAACACTTAAATCTCCAAAAGCTGCTTGTGTTAATTTCTTTAAATCACAAATATCATGTGTAAATACTGGCCATGTAATACTCTGCATTGTGGAATAATAGTTTATTTTAAAGGGAACTAGAGAAATCAAGAAAGGCTTTTTTTCTAGAATTAATAAATGCACATCCTGTTCACTGGGGAAATTAAATCCACACTGAGCAATCTTCAATATGTTCAGAATATGACAGCAAGAATCCTATCAGGGATGCATTACACCTGTTTTCAAGTCCTTGCACTGGTTACCTATCAGATTTCGAGTCAACTTCAAAATCCTTATCCTCCTTATACAGATGCAGCCATTCAAAGTGCGCGTTACAGACACGTACCGCAGGTGGCGTCGCTCAGTGTGACGCAAGATGACGCGTGGCACCGCAGTACGTGATTGGTTGACCAACAGGGGCACTCGTGGTCCGTTGGTCTGTCGTAGAAAGACTTACAGTACAGTAAACGTCTTTGCTGTGCCCGTTGTAGATATTGAATTTTACCACTGAAGGGAAATCTTAGTAGCTGAGCATAAAAAGAATAGGAGCATACTGTAACGCGTGTGAAGGCCATAAATGATATTAATTTTGGAACATAAACATACAGTATATAGCTGGTCTTGGTACTTTAAAGAAAAAAATACACACCAGTATTCCATTTCTCCCTAACGATTTTAAGCATCGAAGTATTTAACTAGCATGTGAAATAGCGTGTGAAAAAGTGGTAGTTTTAAGCTTTTCTGCTAATATAATATGGAATCGCGTATCTAAAGAATTTAATAACGGTATTCGTGTGCTGCGACAGGGCTGTGTAGGGCTGTTTCGCCTGCCTGTTCATGTGTGCTGTCTTGTAGCCGACTGGTCTAGGTGCGTGACTACCAGCTGGCAGGTTGTGTGTTCGAATCCAGCTGGTGCTAGACTCTTCTTTTAACAAACATTTCTTCGAAAAAATAGAATAGCGATATTATGGACAATCAATTGACTTTTATATTTCAAAATATCGCAACATGATCGATATTTGCGATATTTTGAACATATCTTCCCTCCTGACAGTGGCTCCTGCTTCTATTGTGTGTGTGTGTGCAACAGAGTAAATTTTTATAGAGAAATGGAGGCTGGACAGTATGCGTTACAATATAAACATTTATATTGATTTAAATCGTGTTCTGATTTAAATCGCAAACGCGTGTTTAATTATATGTGTTTTTTAATCATAATCAGGCTAATGCAACATAAATTGATACAGTATCTTTGTCTTCTAAGTATCTTAATAAACTTTCAGCATAGCTTTCTACCCGTCAAGATTTATATTTCTTGGGATTTTGGGATCAAATGTGGAAGGATTAGATTATAATCGTTTTTATTTGTCAAATACGTGATTGTATTTCTGAATGTTATGTGACACCTACAGCAGTTCACTGCTTTAAATACATCGAATTAAGAAAGTTATGTGTAGCACTTTAGAACTTTTTTCTGAACCAGGGAAAATCTGATCATGTTTCTCTATAACAATAATAAAAAACTTTATTTTACATATCGCCTTTAAAAGTGGCATCTCAAAGCAATACAGTAGATCGAAAAACAGTTAAAAGGGACCAAATTAAATACCAGACAATCGCAAACGCGTTTTCAATAAAATTATTTTTTTCATTCAGCAGTTTGTGAGAGGGACATCCAGCAGGGAGAGACACACACACCGGTTTTCATTGACAAAATTGTTTTTTTTCAATTCCTCTTGTCTAACAGGAATGTTTTGTTTGTGGACAGACTGTTAGACAAGAGGAAAAGACCGCCTCCTCCTACGAAGCATTAATCGCGTATCTAAGGAAAATTGCAGTATACCTTTGTTCATGCACATCATTATACAGTACAGTATCTCAATTTGTATTTCGATTAAAAAAAATCGTTTGCCCAGCCACTACTGTTGTTATTGTTTTTATCCTGTAAAGCGTTTCCTTTTTCTGCGTTTTCCATTTCCTTTTTCTGATCACTCGCTTTCTGGATACACATCTCACCTGTCCTGTTCTTTGTTTTCCTGGTTTGCTGATTATGCCTGCTGCGGTCCACTCCTACCCTCACACCTAAAGAATACTATTTTAAATTTCTTGGCGCAGTTCATTAACCCTTGTATGTGCTGTCCGCGCCGAAAATGCAATTAAAAAAAAGTCAAAAAACGCGCTCAAAATACAATTTATAGCTTAATAAGATACACTCCACAGGCAAATTTAATTGTGTGTTAGTTTCCTGACTCCCATTATTTAAACTGCGACACTGATCATTCATCTCTAAATAAACTTTATTTTATATAGCGTTTTATGCGAATAGGTAATTAGATTGCTCATAAACCTAATCGCTTTTTCTACATAAACACAGCGTGATTGCTCTCTGAAAATGCTTTTCCTTTATTTTTAAAGTAGGCTCAGATTTCAACTATAGATCGTATTATTATAAACTTTCTTGGAAAAATGTATTTTATGTAAACCATGTTTGCTATTAATTCATTTAGGGCTAAAATACGTTCATTGTCTTCCAATCGAGTCGAGTTGACATTGGAAGCCTGCCACACCCGGACTGTTAAACCAACGCATTAGCACGTCAAAGCCCGTATTGGTATTGAGCCAGTATTGTCTTTAGTATTCCCCCCCTCTCCCCTCAATTCAATTCAATTCAAGGTGTTATATTTGCATGACAGATGGGTACAAGCAGTGTTGGGTATGTATATTGTAATGCTTTCGGCAGACAGGCACTGTGTAAGAGCCGGCGCACCAGAGGAGCGCACTGAGGGAGCGTCTGCATTTATAACTTAGTTTTTAAAATTAGTCAAGCAATATGAAGCATCTCCTTTTACGTTTAAGTCCCTTAAATACATTGAGCCAGCCACTACTGTTGTTATTGTAGTGGTTTGTCATCACTTAAGATTGCTTTTGATACCATCCTTACACAAAGCAGAAGGGAGATCTTAGTGCCTAAGCATAAAAAGAATAGGAGCATACTGCAACGCGTGTGAAGTCCATAAACGATATTAATTTTGGAACTTAAACATACAGTATATGGCTGGTCTCGGTACTTTAAAGAAAACATACACACCAGTATTCCATTTCTCCCTAAACATTTTAAGCATCGAAGTCTTTAACTAACGCGATACCGGAGTCAACAAGCATACTTTTAGAATTTGATTAAAAGGGAATATAATATGGAATCGCATATCTCAAGAAATTAATAACGATATAATTATATTCATGTTGCAAAAGAACTGCAACGGACATAAAAACTCCCTTGCCTTTAACAGAGCATTCCATAATTTCTAACTACGAAAATGCCAGGTGAAAGGATTTGTAAACATATTTTGTTAAAGCGAGTCAGTTTTTTCCGCAACACATAAAAGACATTTTTCCAAGAAAGTTTAGCCTTTGTCACTAATGAAACCACTAAATAAAGACATAAATCTAGAAATCTTAAGATTTGTTTTATTTAATGTTGGTAGCAGGATGAACTGTCAGAGTGTATATTTTGTCGCAGAGTTGCTGCAAGATGTTAACAGTGAAAAAGGTATTTAGAAATGAGTTATTTCAAGATGAAAAATTTCAGAATAATTGCAAATCTAGCAGGATAGAGAAAGCACAGAAAACTGGCAGTTAGATTGATCAGACTAGTATGAAAAGTCATTTAGCAAAGGGAATGAGAAGAGTGACAAACTAGTATACTTTAGATCTTTTTAAATCTGATCATGTTTCCCTATAACAATAATAAAAAACTTTATTTGATATATCACCATTAAAGGTGGCATCTCAAAGCAATACAGTAGATGTAAAAACAGATAAAAGGACCACAGATTACAAAGTAAATGCATATAAGAAAGACAAGCAGTTAGAGGTGCTACCAAAATTAGAAAATGAAGCAGATACAGACACTAAGTCTTCTGAAAAGAAAGGTTCTGAGGTTAGATTTAAACTGGCCCTGGTGTGTGTGTGTTTGTGTCTGTCTGTCCTGTGATGGACTGGCGCTATGTCCAGGGTGTATTCTGCCTTGTGTCCGTCGCTTACTGGGATAGGCTCCAAATCCTCTGTACTGGATAAAGAGATTAGAAATGGATGGAAGTAAAGGCACTGTGTGGATGGAACTATACACAGTGTTAGAAACCCACTATGAAATGGCAGCATCTCACTGAGAATAAAACATTTTATAGGGCTGGCTTAAGGAAACAGCCTTTCCACCTCTCTTGCACATCAGTATCCATACCTAGTTATTTAAACAAATTGCCTCTAATTATAAACATCTTAATATGCTGGCTCTGTGGATCCGCATCAGCTATGTTTGCCCATTCCTTCAATTCATGTGCATCCAACACACAGTTCAAAGCTAGCAACTACACAAAATCTAAAATATGAGCTCTACTTGCCACTTACAATACCAACAGTACCAGCTAACTTTAGTAGTGACATTTTCATGGATCTTTTTAACAATAAAATTTACAACATCAGACTTCAGACACAATTAAACAGGGCTCAAAAAAGTCTGGTACAAACATTTTCAGCATGGAATAAACCTTTACTTTAATGGTATAAACCTTAAATGGATTCATATTCTCAATAAGATTTGGTGCTCAGTAACATGACTTAGAAACTGACAGAAGACATACATATCATGCTTATCCTTCTATTTTTCATAATTGTAAACTCCTTAAGGCAGTTACATTTTCTCTGTTCTGACCTGGAGTTACAGAGAAATTTAAATTCTAATAAGAGATTTGTAATGAGGAAAGTCATACCAATCACTCATACCAGGATTTGCAATCACAATACAAATACTTTCTTTCTGTATGTGTTTATTTTGCAGTTTGAGTCTATGGCATTCCTTTGGGGGTCTATACTCCAAGGCATGACTTTTTTATGGGAACATGACATTTTTTTAAAGTCTTTTAATGCAAGCTTCATATAAACCCTTAGCAGTGGTTACTGTCTGGAGCAGGTACTTGAATGGCACAGATTCATTGAAATGATTCAATTTCTTTTGAAAATATTTGGGATAATACATATTCCAGAAATCACAGCCGTTGAATTATCCAGAAATTAATTTCTCTCAGGGTGTATTTAACCCCTCATGGATGGCATTGTATGAAATGAGTTTGAAGTTCCCCATTTGCCTCTATTATGAGATGCTGTGGACACTATTTTATACATTTTAGGAGTGTCCATAGGAAGGTATGTTCTAGAAAGAGTGAACTTCTGTTTTGCCATTATTTTTAATAGGGGCGTTACATGTTTACACTTGGTGCTCCTACTAGAGGAGAGGATATGATTAATCTAGGCTTATCACAGAAACTGAAACACATCTGGTTGGTGAGTCTACTGTGGGTAAAATGTTACTGGTACCGCATGTTGTAAAGCTCGGTATTTTCTCTCTTGGCCTGACTTTTTTTAATGTCTGAGTGTTAGAATCCATGTTGTTGCTGGTAAGGGAATGGTAGGTGCTGTGATTGACACAGTCAAAGCCTTGTACAGAGATACCATTGTAGCTGTTTGACAGTATTTTAGATGCCCTTAGTTAAAAGCATGGGAGGAAGTACTGCCAAGGGAAGGGGGGGGAGCAAGGATTTTTTCTTTGATTTTGTGAGGTTATTTTTTGTTATATTGTGTTTCAGAAAGCAAGAAAATAAGATTTACTGTATGATAAAAAGAGAAAGAGCTGGAGTAGATCCTCAGATCAGTTTGCTACCAGCAATCAAACAAAAAAATGGAAAGAATTGTCTCCTCCTGATTGGAACCTTTCTTACTGTCTTATTATAATTTATCAGGCTATCTTTTAATTTCCACTGAGAGAAGGAAGTCACTTGTCATGCAGCTATTTTATTCTTCATTGCACAATATGCTCTAAGTTAGCAAATGAAACATGAAATAAATCAAGAATACGATTAACATGAATGTATAAACATCCAAACTATACTTTATCACATTTAATTATTGGGTTAGCTTTTTATTGAGCCAAAATGTTATAAATGTGTGAACGTCTGTAAAATGGAAATATTTATATTTTTCTCTTTTCTGTTACCTGCCTGACAGCATTTTGTATCCCATTCAGTATATTACTGGAAAATATTAGACCCAACCTAAAGAATTCATGGGGGTAGTGGGACACAGTACTGCAAAGAGTCTCCTAAAGGGACAGAGCTATTAGTACTTATGTGTTTGAGTCTGGAGAATATAGTAAACTCTAAACATTAAGGGAATGCATGGAATCGGAAAATATAAATTGCATAGTACACAAGACTTAACTGGTTTTATTCTAGGAAAGCAGACAAGACTGAGTCATGGGACTCAGAGGATCCAAGGCTAGACTGAGTATAATAGGCTTCGGGCTTCTATTGTGACATCTACTGTAAATTACAAAAATGTTAAAAGTAAACAAAATAAAGTAACTAGAATGTGGTCTGAAATCACCCCTTTAGACACCCCTTTTACTTCACTGGAGTCAGATATGAAAGGCAATAGTCTCCCGTTCTGTCTGCTGTGTGTTGCAGCAGAGGGACTCCCTGCAGCTGAAAGGGGCAGAGTAACTTGCATGCCCTCTAGTACAGTTTACACATGCACGACTTTAAAAGCTAGCAAGACAGGTTTCGATTCACATTAGCTGGCGAGCCTTGTTAAAAAACGAATGATAATGTAACATGCCACTGTTCATGAACAAAGTTATACTGAGATTTCCTAAGATACGTGATTAAAAAATAAATAAATAAAAATTTGAATCTCCTGCGGAACACATTCCATAAGAATCAGCGGTTTTACAGTATATATCGCCTTTAAAGGTGGCTTCTCAAAACGCTTTACGGGATAAAAACAACCAGAACAGCAGCAACAACAATATTGTATTTCGTTGCATTTTGAAAACCAAGTAATAACTTAACTATACAGTACGTGCAAACGTTTCGTATGTTGCTGTCGTGAATGCCTGCGTACCCATAAGTATTTTATTTGCCTTGAGTCTGTCTACAGTATCTCTGTCCCACTACCCCCCTCTCTCCCTCAATTCAATTCAATTCAAGGTGTTTTATTTGCATGACAGATGGGTACAATTCTTGTTGGGAATGTATACTTTGATATTTACACCCGGCGCGGCACCGAGGGAGCGTCTGCATTTATAACTTGGTTTTTAAAATTAGTCAAGCAATATGAAGCATCTCCTTTAACTTTTAAGTCCCTTAAATACATTGAGCACAGCTTTCTCACCATCCTTACACAAAGCAGAAACTGTCCGATGACTCACAGTACAAGTGGAAAGATTACAGATTTTAATCGTCTTTAATTTTGTCTTTAATTTTGCCTGTGGAGTGTATCTTATTAAGCTATAAATTGTATTTTGAGCGCGTTTTTTGACTTTTTTTTAATTGCATTTTCGGCGCGGACAGCACATACAAGGGTTAATGAACTGCGCCAAGAAATTTAAAATAGTATTCTTTAGGTGTGAGGGTAGGAGTGGACCGCAGCAGGCATAATCAGCAAACCAGGAAAACAAAGAACAGGACAGGTGAGATGTGTATCCAGAAAGCGAGTGATCAGAAAAAGGAAATGGAAAACGCAGAAAAAGGAAACGCTTTACAGGATAAAAACAATAACAACAGTAGTGGCTGGGCAAACGATTTTTTTTAATCGAAATACAAATTGAGATACTGTACTGTATAATGATGTGCATGAACAAAGGTATACTGCAATTTTCCTTAGATACGCGATTAATGCTTCGTAGGAGGAGGCGGTCTTTTCCTCTTGTCTAACAGTCTGTCCACAAACAAAACATTCCTGTTAGACAAGAGGAATTGAAAAAAAACAATTTTGTCAATGAAAACCGGTGTGTGTGTCTCTCCCTGCTGGATGTCCCTCTCACAAACTGCTGAATGAATAAAATAATTTTATTGAAAACGCGTTTGCGATTGTCTGGTATTTAATTTGGTCCCTTTTAACTGTTTTTCGATCTACTGTATTGCTTTGAGATGCCACTTTTAAAGGCGATATGTAAAATAAAGTTTTTTATTATTGTTATAGAGAAACATGATCAGATTTTCCCTGGTTCAGAAAAAAGTTCTAAAGTGCTACACATAACTTTCTTAATTCGATGTATTTAAAGCAGTGAACTACTGTAGGTGTCACATAACATTCAGAAATACAATCACGTATTTGACAAATAAAAACGATTATAATCTAATCCTTCCACATTTGATCCCAAAATCCCAAGAAATATAAATCTTGACGGGTAGAAAGCTATGCTGAAAGTTTATTAAGATACTTAGAAGACAAAGATACTGTATCAATTTATGTTGCATTAGCCTGATTATGATTAAAAAACACATATAATTAAACACGCGTTTGCGATTTAAATCAGAACACGATTTAAATCAATATAAATGTTTATATTGTAACGCATACTGTCCAGCCTCCATTTCTCTATAAAAATTTACTCTGTTGCACACACACACACAATAGAAGCAGGAACCGCTGTCAGAAGGGAAGATATGTTCAAAATATCGCAAATATCGATCATGTTGCGATATTTTGAAATATAAAAGTCAATTGATTGTCCATAATATCGCTATTCTATTTTTTCGAAGAAATGTTTGTTAAAAGAAGAGTCTAGCACCAGCTGGATTTGAACACACAACCTGCCAGCTGGTAGGCACGCACCTAGACCAGTCGGCTACAAGATAGCACGCATGAACAGGTAGGCGAAACAGCCCTACACAGCCCTGTCGCAGCACACGAATACCGTTATTAAATTCTTTAGATACGCGATTCCATATTATATTAGCAGAAAAGCTTAAAACTACCACTTTTTCACACGCTATTTCACATGCTAGTTAAATACTTCGATGCTTAAAATCGTTAGGGAGAAATGGAATACTGGTGTGTATTTTTCCTTTAAAGTGCCGATTCCTGGAATCTGACTGGCTGACACCCCTCTGAAGTGGTTCCATAAAATCTGGTATACGGAAAAGAAAGCGTTGATAAATACAAGTGTCTTTTAATACACTCTTTGCTGTGCTCTTGAGGATCCTTGTGATATTTTAAGCTCTAGTTGAATGATAGGTGTCGCATTTTAAATCATTTTCGTAGTTAGAAATTATGAAACGCCCTGTTAAAAGCAAGGAAGTTTTTATGCCCGTTGAAGTAAAACAAAATGCCTGACAAAGTATGGCTTGGACAGATTCCAAGTGCTTGTACAAATGTGCTAAAGAAATTATACTTTGAGTATACAGCTTGTCCAAAGTCATCCATTATTAATACTATTAGTAATATCTTCAGTAAAGGCTTTGATGCATAAATATTTCTGATAAAGGTAGGTTGTGTACTTTTGTCCAACTGAGCAATCTTGCTTTCATAAAATATACCAACATTTTAATGACTGATGATTAACATGCTGTAATACACAGTTCAAAATTAAAGGCTCAAATGCTGTACATGAGAGGTTAAGCTCCCCCTGGCGGTTTTACAAGGCGACGCCGGATAGTTAACCACGTGACACCACGTTAACTGCGTCATACTGCGTGATACTGCGACACGCCCACCGGGGTATGCCGCGAAATACCTCACTCATTTTGAATGGCTGCATCTGTATACTGTCCTACAACTGTTATTATTGATCACCGAATTATTGTACTTGACATGACTTCATTCAGCCTTTCCTGAACGTCTATGACAGGCAGAGAGAGTGCTGTTTCTGGTGCGATCTTTTGCAGCTGACATTTCACTGTTTTAAACGAACAAGAAATTAGATTGCTCATAAATCAGTTATTCTATATAAACACAGCGTAATTGCCCTCCGAAAATCCTCTTTTTCTTGTTCGTTTTAGAGACCTTGATCGAAACTGATTTTAGATGTCAGAAAGGATTTATTTTCTCTGTATTTCCTACATTGCTTTGTCGAGATTTTAACTTTATATCTAACTTTATATCTAGGCTCAGATTTCAACTATAAATCGTACAGTAATTAATAGCAGTAAATACTGATGTTTTGCGCCCTCTTACCACAAAAATATATGTTTTGTAGTTGGGATTAACTTTATTTCGTACGCGTAGCTACTCCGATTCGGACACCGAACAGTTAAAGATGGCGGCAAATCAGACACCCAGAGAGGGGGCGTCTTCTCGCCTCCATAACTAAAATGCCAAATAGGAGTGGCTTAAGCGACATACACAGTCGTGTAACTGACAGTTTGAGGTAGCCTATCGTGTAAATTTCGCTTTGTTGCTGATAGGTTAAGCTTTCGAAACTCTGCCCCAAAGTCATGTGACTGATTTTTCGCCCTGTTTCGTTGGTTAAACGCAATGATCACAAGCACCACCATGGTAACTGGGATGTGTAGTTTTTAATTCCGTTTGAATTATAACTGTACGTACTGTCTTCATATTTGGCCAGGGCTTTAAAGAGAAGGCGCGCCAAAAAATTTCGGTGCCGTCGTCTCCGCTTTAAAGGTACCCCCGTGCTGGAAGAATTTGACCTCGGAACGTTTGCCCAGCGTAGTTATAGTGGACATAAAAACAAGAGTTCGCTGGCATTATATCCTAGAAGACACAGACCGGCACCAGACCGGTAAATGCTTGATGAACTAGGGATTGGACAGTTTCTAAGTGCTTGTACAATCGATGGAAATGTTCAAATAAATGTGCAAAAGAAATAAACAAAATAATCATTTATTTCTTTATCATATTAGCTAGCTAATATCCTCTCTTTGCTAGTTAGTGGCTGTGTTTCTGCGTTGGGTAGCAACGGGTGACTGTTCTCAGGCGGAAGATGTAAACAGCTTAATTTTCGTGTTAAATAATTTTTAAAAATTAAAATTCATTCTATACAGCAATCACATATTTGGGTACCGTTTCATACAACTTTCATGCTTAAAATGTTTAGGGAGAAATGGAAGACTGGTGTGTATTTTGTCTTTAAACTATCAAGACCAGCCATACACAGTACAGTTAATGTACATACAGTAATGTTTATGTTCCTAAATTAATATCGTTTATGACCTTCAGATGCGTTATGCTCCTCTTCTTCTTATGCTCAGCTACTAAAATTTCCCTTTAGTGGTAAAATTCCATATAAATATTCAAAACTAAGCAGATTGAAATGTGCACAGTAAAGACATTAGATGATTAAATCTTTTCACTACCAACCAATGCACCACGAGTGCCCCTGTCGGTCATTTTGGCCAGCCAATCACTTACCGTGGTGCCCTACGGTGCCCTGCGGGTTGGTTACTGTACCACGGGTTTTTACCGCTCATTTTGAATGGCTGCATCTGTAGGTTGTCTCTCGCAGTGTTCAGGAATTGCATTCCGAAACTGAGTCAGATCAAAAGTTGTAAGAAAAGCACCTATGGTGTCGGTTCTAACAGCTTTATTGATTCGATGTTAAAGGCCGGAAATGGGGCACAAGACACGCGACCGCAAAAAGCGTCGCCATCTGCTTCCAGCTGCAAAATGCCGTTTGCAGACGCTGAAGCATTTGAACTTGAACTTTATTGCCATATGTAACCGGTACTGGTACAATGGAATTCTTACTTACAGAAGGTCTCTCGATTGTAAAACAAGTGTAAAAAACAAGACAAAGTGCAAACAGTGCATCAAGACAATGTACAAACAAACAATAGACAATGTGCAAGTAAACATGTAGACATTTCTTTCCAAGGCAGCGGGTACAAGCGATCTCGCGTTTTAAAACCACCAGGAAAAGCAGAAAGGCACTTTTCCTTGCTTGCGCCAGCACACGACGACGTGAGGAGAACACCGTAGTCGGTAGGATTCGAACCTGCGCGGGGAGACCCCAATGGATTTCTAGTCCATCGTCTTAACCACTCGGCCACGACTACAGTGAGCACCGCTGTTGCTGCGTTCTTGCTACAATCTCACATGGATCGCGAGGCGCTGGCGGAAACCTTTTTCAAAGTCGTTCTCCATTAAAAAAAAAACCTTTCCAAAATACAAGCCTTGCAGACAGACACGCCTCAGAGGACTTAAGGGTGGCTTCATGTGGGAATGATAAAGTCTCCCCGTCCGGACAGGAAAATGGCACTTTGTTAGACACAAAGAAACAATCAACAACAGACAAATGTCCACAAGCATTTAAGAAGCCGCACCATGTTCTTGCTACAATCTCACACGGATCGCGAGACGCCGGGGGAAATCTTTTTCAAAGTCGTTCTCCGTTAAAAAAAAAAACCTTTCCAAAATACAAACCTTGCAGACAGACACGCCTCCGAGGAACTAAGGGTTGCTTCATGTCGGAATGATAAAGTCTCCCCGTCCGGACAGGAAAATGGCACTTTGTTAGACACAAAAAAACAATCAACAACAGACAAATGTCTACAAGCATTTTAGAAGCCGCACTTGAAATAGCTCTTACATTCGTGTTAGATGCAGGAATCGCCTTTTTATTGACGCTCTTACGAACGCCATGGAAAGCAAAACAAAGCAAAGCAGAGCAGAACAAAACGAACAAAATAAAACCCTCACGTCCTGCACTTGAATATAATGCCGTTACGTGCCGAAGCGGTATTGGACGTCATCCTAGCACTGCAACCCGGGGCGTACGGTATATGGGAATGAGCACACGTCACGAATTGTCTCTAATAACTCCCTGCACTGTAAGGCGCCTTGAAGCGTGCACCCTCAACATTCATCTTTGCGCATCTGTGAAAGGTAAACTCTTGAGCAAACTCTGAACCAGACACTCAAACTCCAGCTAGCATTAGGGGTAGCATTCCCACGCTACTTGAACACTTTGTTTACGCTCAGTGCTGGATTTTGGGAACTTTAGGACGAGTGGGACTTTTCTCCTATCTGTCAATTCGTTTTGTTTTGGAGACTCTTGGCTGTCTGTGTTGTATAGTGCAGCGTGAAGAAAACGTTTTTGAAAACTGTGCCGGCTCAAAAGTTGTAAGAAATCCTCTCCAGCTCTTTTAAGTCTCTTCAGTTTTGTCATTTAAAGTGAAACTAGATGTATAACTGGAGCCTCACTTATGCAAATGGTGAGGCTCCAGTTCGACATCTAGTTTTACTTTATATGACAGAAGTACGTCAGACTGCGCCGGACTGGGGGATCACTTCCGGTTATTTTTACCATCTTAAATATTTGAAATCCTCCCCTATGCAATTGTGACACTTCATCTTGGCTCCACCTAGGACACTCTTCAATCTTCCATCACTTCTCTCTTCTCCCGCAACACTCTCGTCTGTCGGCAGTATGTGGCGTCTTTGCATTACCACCAATCTCACCACAGCAAGAAAGCAACGGGTTTTGGCAAGAGAGGAGGAGACTGAGAGGTATGTCTTAACACCGATACTACAGTGCTTAAGTACTGCTCACGTATATGTTTCTAGGTTTATATTATGCATTTCATACGGTCAAATTACTTTTGAGCAACTAATAAGAAGCGCGAAACGGTATGCGTTTTAGTTTCGTTTTGTGCTGGGACCCGTGGATTGATTAGAGATATCAAGTACATACAAGTCATTTTTTAAATGTTGTAGTTCGTCTTGAAAAAATGTTACGAGTACATCATCTATCAACAATTACACAGGTTCTGTTTCCATATTGCGGATTTTGGTTACGTAATATTATTTTCTAGATTTCACGTTGTGAATATATGATTTGGGCAAACAGAGCCGCAAAGAAGTACATTATGGGTTGTTGTTGTTTTTTTTGCAGTTTTATCTAGAACAAGCGATGCTTAAACCTTTGTCTGATTCTTGTGAAACTATCCACACGACAGTTACAGTACCTAGGAGTTGACTTCAGTGATGTCACTGATGGGATGTTTCTAAAAATCCATCCTCTGTAAAACGTCTTCTCTAGTTGTCCTGCATATGTATTCGCTAATGAAGCTGTGTGTTCTGAGCCTGGATCTCTACATTTCTGTATGAACCAGCTTAGAGGGCTAAAGACAGCTTGTGTTTAAATTGAGTGTAAGGCAATTTATGCTTCTAAAGTCATGGTCAGCATTTATTATTGTACTGTGCTGTAAACTTGTTCTGTGCCTAGTCACATTATTTTATAGCGTTTTTATAGTGTTATCAAATCCGGTGGCGCTGTGTGTTAGTTTCCTGACTCCCATGTCACATGGTCTGTGATTGAAACCTGTGAAACCGGTTTAATTCGTCACAGCCAGCACTCCGGCAGAGAGGGGGTTGTGTTCGTAAAGTAGAAGCAGGCGAGATTTCCAGCGAAAGACACCTCCCCCCCACCCTCATACGATTCGCATTGTAATTACACATTGTAATTGTATTACACATTGTACACATGCTTAAAAGAGAAGAGAGAAAACGCAAGCCTTCTTCAGGTGTGAGGGTCTTCTGCTCAGAATGAAACGCTAAAATGTAATGTAGGCTCTGAATGGGTTCAATTATGATTTGGGCTTGATTAAGGTCGCTGCCTTTCATCTAAAACCCTACTTGAATCCTTCGAAACTAAAAATCAGCGTTAGTGAGTTCTAAATAAAGAGGTATCCAGGTAACAGTGAAACGGGCGACAGTCTGGGGAGATCGCCCGTTTTCCATGTAAATAGTTCCCTGGTTCCGCACCCCTTGGTGTTTCTCTCGCTCTCTCTCGGGTCACCTGATCATTAGCTCGAAAGATTTCAGTGCTTTGTGTATATTCTAATGGTAGTGGGGGCAGGGTGTGTGGGAACAGGTTTGGTTGAAATTGCATTGGAGATCTATGTTCTTCACACCTGAAACATTTTCTCTGAAAGCATTTTCTTCGCAGTTTAACCGATCTTGTTACAGCATGTTACAGTTTACTATTATTAACCATATTAATTTTAAGTGCTTAATGCCATTTTTTGACCAGGCACGAATATTCTTAAGTCCATATCTTCGCAAGGGAATCAGTGCGAATTGTAATACTAATTAAATTAAAACTACTAACTACTAACTAATACTAATTAAAACAAACCAGAAACGTGTTGTTCTGTCTAATGACATTACAAGTGGAAAGATTGCAGATTTTAATCGTCTTTAATTTTGTTACGTTATACATTTTAGAAACGTTTCATCCATACAAACACCACAAAACTATTTTCGATTGTATTTCTGAATAGTACAGATGCAGCCATTCAAAATGCGTGAGGTATTTCGCGGCATACCCCGGTGGGCGTGTCACAGTATCACGCGGTATGACGCAGTTAACGTGGTGTCACGTGGTTAACTATCCGGCGTCGCCTTGTAAAACCGCCAGGGGGAGCTTAACCTCTCATGTACAGCATTTGAGCCTTTAATTTTGAACTGTGTATTACAGCATGTTAATCATCAGTCATTAAAATGTTGGTATATTTTATGAAAGCAAGATTGCTCAGTTGGACAAAAGTACACAACCTACCTTTATCAGAAATATCAAAGCCTTTACTGAAGATATTACTAATAGTATTAATAATGGATGACTTTGGACAAGCTGTATACTCAAAGTATAATTTCTTTAGCACATTTGTACAAGCACTTGGAATCTGTCCAAGCCATACTTTGTCAGGCATTTTGTTTTACTTCAACGGGCATAAAAACTTCCTTGCTTTTAACAGGGCGTGTCATAATTTCTAGCTACGAAAATGATTTAAAATGCGACACCTATCATTCAACTACAGCTTAAAATATCACAAGGAAAAATACACACTGGTATTCCATTTCTCCCTAAACATTGTAAGCTTCGAAGTCTTTAACTAACGTGATACCGGAGTCAACAAGCATACTTTTAGAATTTGATTAAAAGGGAATATAATATGGAATCGCGTATCTCAAGAATTTAATAACGGTATGATTACATCCGTGTACTGCGGCAGGGCTGTGTAGGGCTGTTTCGCCTACCTGATCATGCGAGCTCTCTTGTAGCCTACTGGTCTAGGTGCGTGACTATCAACTGGCAGGTTGTGTGTTCAAATCCAGCTGGTGCTGGACTTTTATTTTAACAAACATTTCTTCGAAAAAATAGGTAAGCGATATTATGGACAATCAGTTGACTTTTATATTTCAAAATATCGCAACATGATCGATATTTGCGATATTTTGAACATATCTTCCCTTCTGACAGCGGTTCCTGCTTCTATTGTGTGTGTGTGTGTGCAACAGTAAATTTTTATAGAGAAATGGAGGCTGGACAGTATGCGTTACAATATAAACATTTATATTGATTTTAATCGTGTTCTGATTTAAATCGCAAACGCGTGTTTAATTATGTGTTTTTAATCATAATCAGGCTAATGCATTTCTACATTTTCTGTATGAACCAGCTTAGAGGTTCATACAGAAAGACAGCTTGTGTTTAAATTGAGTGTAAGGTAATTTATGCTTCTAAAGTCATGGTCAGTATTATTGTACTGTGCTGTACTGTGTCACATTATTTTATAGCGTTTTTATTGTGTTATTAAATCCGGTGGCGCTGTGTTAGTTTCCTGACTCACATTATTTAAACTACCACACTGATCATTCATCTCTAAATAAACTTTATTTTATATAGCGTTTTAAGCGATTAGGTAATTAGATTGCTCATAAACCTAATCGCTTTTTCTACATAAACACAGTGTGATTGCTCTCTGAAAATGCTTTTCCTTTATTTTTAAAGTAGGCTCAGATCGTATTATTCTAAACTTTCTTGGAAAAATGTATTTTATGTAAACCATGTTTGCTATTAATTCATTTAGGGCTAAAATACGTTCATTGTCTTCCAATCGAGTCGAGTTGACATTGGAAGCCTGCTACACCCGGACTGTTAAACCAACGCATTAGCACGTCAAAGCCCATTGAGCCAGTATTGGCTTTAGTATCCCCCCCTTCTCCCCTCAATTCAATTCAATTCAAGGTGTTTTATTTGCATGACAGATGGGTACAAGCAGTGTTGGGTATGTATATTGTAACGCTTACAGCAGACAGGCACTGTGTAGGAGCCGACGCACCAGAGCAGCGCCTGCATTTATAACTTAGTTTTTAAAATTAGTCAAGCAATACGAAGCATCTCCTTTTACTTAGTGCCTGAGCACACTGCAACGCGTGTGAAGCCCATAAACGATATTAATTTTGGAACTTAAACATACAGTATATGGCTGGTCTCGGTACTTTAAAGAAAACATACACACCAGTATTCCATTTCTCCCTAAACATTTTAAGCATCGAAGTCTTTAACTAACGCGATACCGGAGTCAACAAGCATACTTTTAGAATTTGATTAAAAGGGAATATAATATGGAATCGCGTATCTCCAGAATTTAAAGACCAGACAATCGCAAACTCGTTTTCAATAAAATTATTTTATTCATTCAGCAGTTTGTGAGAGGGACATCCAGCAGGGAGAGACACACACACCGGTTTTCATTGACAACATTGTTTTTTTTTCAATTCCTCTTGTCTAACAGGAATGTTTTGTTTGTGGACAGACTGTTAGACAAGAGGAAAAGACCGCCTCCTCCTACGAAGCATTTCGTTGATCCGATCACGAATTCTTTTCCAGTCGTACGCAGCAAGGGTTGAGAATCTCCGATTCACCATCGTACTAATGGTTTCCCGGAGATTGCAAGGCAAGGCACTTTTGCCTCTGGACCCATCGAAATTTACAGACGTGGTCCACCCCCAGTAAATTTCAAAAGTCACAAGATTTCGAAACACGAGGGCGGCGTAGCGGTCGGCTCTTGCTTTCCCGTCTATGCCGATGCACTGCAAGTACAACCCCCCCTCCATCTCCTGGGTGATGGGTAGCAGTTGGACATCTGGGAGAATTATTCGTCCCACTGGCATCTGTGAATTCCGCTGTGCTTCCTGGGGGGAGATAGCCGGCGGGGACAGCATCAACAGAGTCCTGCGCGGTGGTGAACTGAGAGGCCGGGATGGAGTGTCCTGAGGCGGTGTGTGCTCTGCGGGGGGCAGAGCTTCCGCCAGGCATTGCAACCTGCGCGGCGGGGAGAGGCACTTTTCAGGAGACAGCTGCTCAACTGTTTGACTGCTGGAACATACTGTCTCCTTCCTCTGCATTTTCAGGAGTGTCTCTAGCCTCCCAGTCCTCCCCAGTAATGCATCGTACTGCTCCCGCTGCTGCCGAAATGTCTCCATACAGGTGCTGCTTCTACAGGTTGGCACCCTGGCCAGTGGCCGAGAGCAGAGACCCACGGCCTGTGGCAAAATAACATAAGTCATGTAAGAAATAAAGTCACACAGTAGTATTCATCAGTCGCGGAACAGAAGTCAAAATAAACTTTTCTTTTTTTCCGTCTTACCGCTTTCTTTTTTACTGTCCTTGTGGTAGATCGTTTCGCCCGTGCGGTGTTTTCTTGAAGAACAGGCTACGAAGAAATAATTATAATTGAATTTAAAATTCAAAACGGCAATAATACCTTGTAATATGCGCTGTAATCGCGTATTTCAGATGAAGTCTGCTGTATTTGCTTACCCTTCGCTCTTTGGAAGCTGGGGCGGCAGAAGCACCTCGTCTCTTCCCGTAAAAGGTCTTGGTCTCCATACTGTACTATGGTCGCTGTAGTGCAGGTTCGCAGTTTTTTTTTTTGCGATGGGAGCTCACCCAATCCCTTGGTGTCTTTTATGCTATATTCACCTGTACGGCTAGAGTGTGTTCATTGTCTTCCAATGAAAGGCGGGTGCCTTTTGCCGAAGTCGGGAGACATTGGGGGCTTGCCACACCCGGACTGTTAAACCAACGCATTAGCACGTCAAAGCGCATTGAGGACCCGGGCGCAATAGTTGTTTTGTCCCTTGATTTACTGATCTTCATAAATTAAATCTTGTCAGTCAGGTCTTTTTTTCTCTATTTCAATTGTCGTTTACACATGCACGACTTTAAAAGCTAGCATGACAGGTTTCGATTCACATTAGCTGGCGAGCCTTGTTAAAAAAAACAATGACAATGTAACATGCCACTGTTTGTTCATGAACAAAGTTATACTGAGATTTCCTTAGATACGCGATTAAAAAATAAATAAAAATTTGAATCTCCTGCGGAACACATTCCATAAGAATCAGCGGTTCTACAACATATATCGCCTTTAAAGGTGGCTTCTCAAAACGCTTTACGGGATAAAAACAACCAGAACAGCAGCAACAACAATATTGTATTTCATTGCACTTTGAAAACCAAGTAATAACTTAACTCAGTACGTGCAAACGTTTTGTATGTTGCTGTCTTGAATGCCTGCGTACCCATAAGTATCTTATTTGCCTTGAGGCCTGTCTACAGTATATTTGTCCCCCTATCTCCCTCAATTCAATTCAATTCAAGGTGTTTTATTTGCATGACAGATGGGTACAATTCTTGTTGGGAATGTATACTTTGATATTTACACCCGGCGCGTCACCGAGGGAGCGTCTGCATTTATAACTTAGTTTTTAAAATTAGTCAAGCAATATGAAGCATCTCCTTTAGCTTTTAAGTCCCTTATGGTTTTTTCGTATTATATTCCCTATTAATCAAACTCTAAGAGTATGTATCGGCTTGTCAGTCAGGTCTTTTTTTCTCTTTTTCAATTGTCGTTTACACATGCACGACTTTAAAAGCTAGCAAGACAGGTTTCGATTCACATTAGCTGGCGAGCCTTGTTAAAAAAAACAATGACAATGTAACATGCCACTGTTTGTTCATGAACAAAGTTATACTGAGACTTCCTTAGATACGCGATTAAAAAATAAATAAAAATTTGAATCTCCTGCGGAACACATTCCATAAGAATCAGTGGTTCTACAACATATATCGCCTTTAAAGGTGGCTTCTCAAAACGCTTTACGGGATAAAAACAACCAGAACAGCAGCGACAACAATATTGTATTTCATTGCACTTTGAAAATTGCATTTGAGCACGGTTTTTGACTTTCTTAAAATTGCATTTTGGGCGCGGACAGCACATACAAGGGTTAATGAACTGCGCCAAGAAATTTAAAATAGTTTTCTTTAGGTGTGAGGGTAGGAATGGACCGCAGCAGGCATAATCAGCAAACCAGGAAAACAAAGAACAGGACAGGTGAGATGTGTAGCCAGAAAGCGAGTGATCAGAAAAAGGAAATGGATTTGTCAACTGATTGTCCATAATATCGCTTACCTATTTTTTCGAAGAAATGTTTGTTAAAATAAGAGTCCAGCACCAGCTGGATTCGAACACACAACCTGCCAGTTGGTAGGCACACACCTAGACCAGTAGGCTACAAGACAGCTCGCATGATCAGGCAGGCGAAACAGCCCTACACAGCCCTGCCGCAGTACACGGATATAATCATACCGTTATTAAATTCTTGAGATACGCGATTCCAAATTATATTCCCTTTTAATCAAATTCTAAAAGTATGCTTGTTGACTCCGGTATCACGTTAGTTAAAGACTTCGAAGCTTACAATGTTTAGGGAGAAATGGAATACTGGTGTGTATTTTTTTCTTGAAAGTACCAAGACCAGCTATATACTGTATGTTTATGTTCCAAAATTAATATCGTTTATGGCCTTCACACGCGTTACAGTATGCTCCTATTCTTTTTATGCTCAGCTACTAAGATTTCACTTCAGTGGTAAAATTCAATATCTACAACGAGCACAGTAAAGACGTTTACAGTAAGTCTTTCTACGACAGACCAATGGACCATGAGTGCCCCTGTCGGTCAACCAATCACGCACCGCGGTATCCCGTGTCATCATACCTGCGGTATCTGTACCGCGGTGTCTGTACCGCGCACTTTGAATGGCTGCATCTGTATGTTACACTTAGTTCACTGTTTTAAATAGATCTAATTAAGAAAGTTAAGTGTTAGCATAAACTATTAGCAATCAATAATATTAAATTTAGCACTGTAATAAGCTGTTGCACTTTCCCCCGCATCTTGTAAAAATATATTTTCATTGTTCAAATATACATTAAGTCTGACTATCATATAATAAGTTAAATACAAAACTAAAGAAAAAATAGGGTTAAATATAATTCAAAATATTTTGCTAACAATGTTAACTGTTTATGAATAATAAAATGTATTAACTAAGGAGTAGGATGGCACAGTTGTTAGTATGTTTTTTGTTTTGTTTCTTTTTCATAAATACAACAGTAGTACCTGATGTCTCAGTGGCTTTCAAAATTAAATCATGCATGCAAACCTGTGAACTAGAAAGATAACTAAGATATCCATCCATTTATAATGGTGGCGAAATGGTTAGCATTGCTATCTTGCAGCACTGGAGTCCTAGGTTCAATTCCTGCCATCCTGTGTGTGTGGGGTTTACATGTTCTCTCTGGGTTACATGGTTTTTCTCCATATGTGTGATATGACTCCCTCTCGCACTCCAAAACATACTGGTAAGTTAATTGGTTTATGGGAAAACTGGCCCTGGTGTGTGTGTGTTTGTGTCTGTCTGTCCTGTGACGGACTGGCGCTATGTCCAGAGTGTATTCTGCCTTGTGTCCGTTGCTTACTGGGATAGGCTCCAAATCCTCTGTACTGGATAAAGAGATTAGAAATGGATGGAAGTAAAGGCACTGTGTGGATGGAACTATACACAGTGTTAGAAACCCACGATGAAATGGCAGCATCTCACTGAGAATAAAATATTTTATAGTGCTGGCTTAAGGAAACAGCCTTTCCACCTCTCTTGCACATCAGTATCCATACCTAGTTATTTAAACAAATTGCCTCTAAGTATAAACATCTTAATATGCTGGGTCTGTGGATCCGCATCAGCTATGTTTGCCCATTCCTTCAATTCATGTGCATCCAACACACAGTTCAATGCCAGCAACTACACATAATCTAAAATACAATCCTTATTTCAGTATCTATGTAAACATATAGTCTGTTAACTTCATCATCTTCATCAAAAGTATGCCTAACCCCATTAGGAAGTGTTCTTGTTATAAGTGTATTCCTCAGCTTTCCCCAAATTATCTTCTTCTTGCCAACATCTCTAGTCTTTTATCCTGCAATAACTCAGCCAACACTTAAATCTCCAAAAGCTGCTTGTGTTAATTTCTTTAAATCACAAATATCATGTGTAAATACTGGCCATGTAATACTCTGCATTGTGGAATAATAGTTTATTTTAAAGGGAACTAGAGAAATCAAGAAAGGCTTTTTTTCTAGAATTAATAAATGCACATCCTGTTCACTGGGGAAATTAAATCCACACTGAGCAATCTTCAATATGTTCAGAATATGACAGCAAGAATCCTATCAGGGATGCATTACACCTGTTTTCAAGTCCTTGCACTGGTTACCTATCAGATTTCGAGTCAACTTCAAAATCCTTATCCTCCTTATATACTGTCCTACAACTGTTATTATTGATCACCGAATTATTGTACTTGACATGACTTCAATCAGCCTTTCCTGAACGTCTATGACAGGCAGAGAGAGTGCTGTTTCTGGTGCGATCTTTTGCAGCCTACATTTCACTGTTTTAAACGAACAAGAAATTAGATTGCTCATAAATCAGTTATTCTATATAAACACAGCGTAATTGCCCTCCGAAAATCCTCTTTTTCTTGTTCGTTTTAGAGACCTTGATCGAAACTGATTTTAGATGTCAGAAAGGATTTATTTTCTCTGTATTTCCTACATTGCTTTGTCGAGATTTTAACTTTATATCTAACTTTATATCTAGGCTCAGATTTCAACTATAAATCGTACAGTAATTAATAGCAGTAAATACTGATGTTTTGCGCCCTCTTACCACAAAAATATATGTTTTGTAGTTGGGATTAACTTTATTTCGTACGCGTAGCTACTCCGATTCGGACACCGAACAGTTAAAGATGGCGGCAAATCAGACACCCAGAGAGGGGGGGGGGGGGGGCGTCTTCTCGCCTCCATAACTAAAATGCCAAATAGGAGTGGCTTAAGCGACATACACAGTCGTGTAACTGACAGTTTGAGGTAGTCTATCGTGTAAATTTCGCTTTGTTGCTGATAGGTTAAGCTTTCGAAACTCTGCCCCAAAGTCATGTGACTGATTTTTCGCCCTGTTTCGTTGGTTAAACGCAATGATCACAAGCACCACCATGGTAACTGGGATGTGTAGTTTTTAATTCCGTTTGAATTATAACTGTACGTACTGTCTTCATATTTGGCCAGGGCTTTAAAGAGAAGGCGCGCCAAAAAAATTCGGTGCCGTCGTCTCCGCATTAAAGGTACCCCCGTGCTGGAAGAATTTGACCTCGGAACGTTTGCCCAGCGTAGTTATAGTGGACATAAAAACAAGAGTTCGCTGGCATTATATCCTAGAAGACACAGACCGGCACCAGACCGGTAAATGCTTGATGAACTAGGGATTGGACAGTTTCCAAGTGCTTGTACAATCGATGGAAATGTTCAAATAAATGTGCAAAAGAAATAAACAAAATAATTATTTATTTCTTTTACATATTGGCTAGCTAATGTCCTCTCTTTGCTAGTTAGTGGCTGTGTTTCTGCGTTGGGTAGCAACGGGTGACTGTTCTCAGGCGGAAGATGTAAACAGCTTAATTTTCGTGTTAAATAATTTTTAAAAATTAAAATTCATTCTATACAGCAATCACATATTTGGGTACCGTTTCATAAAAATTTCATGCTTAAAATGTTTAGGGAGAAATGGAAGACTGGTGTGTATTTTTTCTTTAAACTATTGTAGTGGCAATGCTTGTTAATAAGACAGAATTAAGCGTTGGTGTGCTCCTAAAGGAGGCCCCATCTCACCCTCCATCTCTGTGGTGCAGCCACAGAGAAAGAATTCATGCAAGCTGATTTAAGATGTTTTTCTTTTGATAAGAAGCAAGCTCCCAGACGGGGATGCAATTAGCTAAGCCTGGCTATCATGATCAATGGTCATCCACTGGCGCCTATCTGTCTAGGGAGTGCCGAATGGACATCTGGACTGCATTTCTAAGTGTCAAGAGTAAGTGACTTATATCTCACCTTGACCAACCAATCAGGGACTGGCAGGGCGTGGTAATACCACGTGGGTCTCCAATGCCCGCCAAACTCTCAACCAATCAGCACACATCTGGGTCTTGATCAAAAAGGGAGCGCAAGCTCAGTTCTGGGCTCTCCTTGGCCATTTTCACGCATCCTCAGAGACAATCACGTGACAACTGCTGTTGTCTGCAAAAGGACTTGGACTTTGTTCTAAGCGCGAGGCCGAGGATCCCGTACGTATTCAGAATTCTACCAACGTGAATGCTCCGCTTGATCAACGGCAGCCTACAGTTGGACCCTCGTCGACAACCTGAATAGCTTATTCAGAAGCAGCGCTGGACCGGGAACGAACCAGCTTCTTCTCAGGCAAAAGAGTGACTTGTGAGGACTCGCGGTCACACTCTGTGCATAGAGACTTTCTACTAGCCAGCCGGACTGCTGGTAGATCCCCTCGGAGCAACGACTGCCCTGCGCGCCGCAGTCAGATTCCTCCGCCCGTCCTACTCCGAGCTGCACCTCGACTGGTTGGCCGGTAGCCAGAGGACGCCGACACAACGCCCATTGGACAACCGCTGCAACAGAGCCTGTCAGCTGGTTTGGTGTTCGTGCCGGGAAATTCCAAATCCAAACAGTGGATAAGTAAACCCCATGTTCTACATTGCGTCTCGAGAATTTAATTGTACCTCAACACAAGTTGTTATCAATTTAATTCATGAGTAATGTATTTACTTCCGAGTTTAGAGTAACAGTGGGTAATAACACTGATTAGCGATTTGGTAACCGAACGATATATATTGACATATATTCTCTGTTGTGTATCTCTTTGTGTTTGCATCTCTTCGAGATTATATACCTTGTATATTGATAACCCTCACAGTAAGGTCTGCCGCTCGTATCCAGGCAGACTAGTATATGTTTGGTGCACAGTTTATATTAATAAATGTATCTCGTGTATTGAACCCGTGTGTGTGCGTTGTTAGTTGTTCTGACGATTGATTTTCTAAAAGCCCCAACGAACAACCTCGTGATTACTGCTACAATTGATAATTGTCTCAGTAAACCCATCAAACCACTACATTTAATGGCGTCCCTGGGTGGGCGAGTTTAGAATGAAATGAGAATCAATCGCACAGAATAACTGATATTGCTGTGAGTTCAAGTTCAGCACAGCACCGCGGCTTCTATACGCGGATACCGGGTGTGCTGATAACTGCGTAAAGAAATCCCCCTGTTTTCTAGCGTTTAGTGTAACGTGTACTGATTGGAAATCCATCTGCTCGGGTGTTTAGATTCCATACTGTATTTTGGTAAAAGAAAAAAAAGTAATACTCTTAAAGTTTCTCTGACGTAATGACAATGGCTGCTAAAATGTCTGAAGTGGAGTCGCTTATAAGTACTATTTCTAGCGACGACAATCCTGGTTACTGGAGCGGTATCGAAAAGTTGAACTTTGATGATATTGAGAAGCTGCAAGTAGATTTAGTAGCTAAGGTAGCGAACCAGCTTAACACAGGAGGGTCCGTGAACGCAGTTCAGGTCCTATCGAGTTTCGCCTTAAATCTAGCTAAACAGCTGGAACTGTCTTTGTCCGAGCTGACAAAGTTTCAAAAGCTTCAGGGAAAGCTAGAAAGATATAAGGCGGAGCGAGTTGAGTTGTTGGATATAATCAGAGAAAAGAGAGTGAAAAATGAGGAAAGTGAAGACAGACTCAGGGAAGTTTTAGGTAAATTAGATGACCTGTCTGCTAGAGAAACTGCGGCTGAGGTAGCTAGGAGAGACCTGGAAGCGAGCTTGAAAGAAAAAGAAAAAGAAATTGAGCGTTTAAATGAGCTCAGCCAGGAAAGGCAAAAGGAGTTAGATGCTGCCGTACTGGAAGCAAAACAGGCTAGATCCCACTTGCATGCCAGCCCACCTAGCAGCCCGGAGCGCTCACCCAGCGCGCCGGGAGGAGGTTTCTCCCGGCCAGGGTCTGTGGTCGGATCGGCATGGGGGAGATCGCCGAGTCCTGCGCGAGACGCAAGGGCGATGCAATTCAGGCATAGACCCCCTGCTCCTGATCACGGCCGTCCCCCTGCCCGCGGAGAAACCGTAAAAATTAACCTCCACTCCCTGAGGCAGTTAGCCAAAGATGTAGAAAGGTTTGACCCGTCAGTGTCAGGGAATAATGTGGAAACCTACATCGATGAGCTGAGACATACTTTGCAGTTTATGCCCGGAGCGTCCGAACAGGAAAAGGCTATGTTAGTAAGGAAAACTACTAGCCGAGCGGTCCACGAGTGGATGTCTAGACAAGGACCGGAGGTCTGTAATAGCTTTGAGGAGCTGTGTCAGGCAATGATCGGAGAATTTTCGGCTTTTATCGATCCCATAGCTGCCGTGGCCACTGCGCACCATATTAAGCACGAAAAAGCTGAAGCCCCTCGCGACTATTATGAGAGGCTTAGGCGCACTTATTTTGCAGGGCGGAATGAAGAGGGTTGCGAAGAGAACGTGAATTTCAAAGGTTTATTCATTGCTAATCTGCATCCCTCAATCAGGAAAATGATTGTGATGCACACTGATGCAAAAGCGATGAAAATGGCTGACATTAGAATGTTGGCTCAAAAAGCCTGGGGAGCTGAAGTCTCTGCTTCCTCAGAGCGAAAACCTGCTAAAACGGCCGTGTTCGCCACTAAAGCCAGCAGGGTTGACGACTCGCCTCAGCTCGAGGGAGCTGAGGTTCCTGAGCCCGCTAAGCCCCGGCGCAAAATAGGCAGGCAGGACCGCACTAAGCGTCAGAGCCGCCGTGAGCGCTACGGGGAAGGCAAGGGCACAGGCAGAGCCTATCAGAAGGCTGGACGAAGGGAGTCGACTGCAACCCGCCTGGCCAGGCTTGAACAAGCCCTGCTTGAGAGATCAGGACAGGGTAAAACTTCCGCACTGAATGCCGGAAGCGTGAATGAGCTTAGTGGGACCACGCCCCTTCTCACTGGAGGAGGCGGGGATCCATCCCAAACCCCTCCCTCAGTCTATCTGATTGGGTGGGAGGGTTCCTGCCTGGAAGAAGGCTGTGACTCTGAGTTGGGCGCTGACCCCGCCCCTGAAGTCAAAGAAAAGGCAGGCTTCCAACAATTCTTAGGGAATCTCAGCCAGAAAGGCAAAGCAAGGCGTATTTATATCAAGGTTTCTCTTGAAAACGTCTTAGATAGAGAAGCACTGGTTGACACTGGGGCTGAAATTAGTTTGATGTCAGCCGATCTACTCAGCGAGCTCAAACGAGTAGCGAAAGGAAAAGGCATCAGACTTAAGGTAGAACCGTGTAAGATAGATATTTCCAGCTATACCCAGGATCATGCCAGGATCACACACCGAGTGTGGGTGGCACTTAGGTTCGGGCCAATGAACGTGGTGCATCCTGTTGACATCTCTAGGTTTAAAACAGAGCCACTACTCATTGGCCAAGACCTGCTTGACAGGCTGGAGCCTCTGGTGGACTGCCAGCGTGGAAAATTGTGGGCTCAGGTCAAGCACCCTAAGCCTGTCGTACAGCAAAAAGGGGGGTTCAGTGGTTATGCTGTGATCACACAGTGCCCACTGAACACCATAGCTGAGTTGGAGGATTCTCCTGGTTCCTCTGGACGAGAAATAAATGTCTCTTCTTGCTTTCCAAAACTACAGGGAAGTCCTGCCCAGGCCAGCACTCCCACGGTCTCCCAACTACAGGAGCAGTGCTCCGAGCAGCTGCTTGACCCGCCAGGTAAAGCACACCCCTTTTTCATCCCTGAAGAAGAGTGGATCTCCCTGTCCGGTAATGAATGGGAGTCCTTTCTGTGCGCCCTGGTACCTCAGGGGGACAAGGACTACCACCCCATGGTGGTGGGAGGGGTCCAGGTGGCAGAAGTGCAGGTTGATGATGTAATTCTCAGCCTCAGCTCTGAGAAGTCCATAATCAGTGAAGGTCTGTTCGAGGACCTGTCGCGAAGCCGTCAGGTGACCCTGGTGACGCAATCACAGGGTCTGTGGTGGGCACCCCCACCTCATAGGTCCATTTGGAGGAAAGGAAGCTGTGCAGCTTCCATCTCCATCGGAAAAAGGAAGTTTGCTCACTACTTCCAGGTAGCACCTCAGCTGACCCATTCGGTCTGTATTGGTGCAGACCTGTTGGTTCGACTGGGCGCCCAGCTGGACACAGTAAACAGTGTGCTGTGGACACGGGTGAACCCAGATGCCCACTCTCTAAGCGGCGACCCCGAGAACATTCGGTCAGGTCAGACGATTCCTCAGGCCTGCCAGGTAGTAAACGAATCGGACCTGATCGTTCCTGCGTCAACAGCAGGGTTTCCGGTACGCCTTGTCCTAAAGAAGGGACAGAGGATGGATGCTGGCCGAGATCAGGCATGTGTTGACCCAGCTCTCCCGTGCAGGGGCCAAACTGTCTCTGGCTAAGGGACAGTGGTGTAGGACCCAAGTGGAGTACGTGGGACTATTGGTTGGAGCCCAAGGCATACAGCCACAGTCCAGCAGAGTCCAAGCTATCCAGAATATGAAGTCGCCCACTAACCTGTCTGAACTGCGCAGCTTTCTGGGAGTATGTAATTATTCCCGGCAGTTCATTGAGGATTACGCTGAAATAGCAAGGCCCCTCCACAAGCTGCTGCAGAAAGACGTGCCCTTTGAGTGGGGACCTTCCTCAGAACAGGCTGTGATGGAGCTGAAGCGCAGACTCGGTAGTGCGCCGTGCTTGGCCTACCCTGACAAAAATAAGGTCTTCTACCTTGAAGCAGGGTTCTCAGAGCACTGCCTTGGGGCTGCTCTGAGTCAGGAATATGACCAAGAGCGAAGGGTGGTGGCGTATGCCAGTCGAGCCCTGAACCCAGTGGAGCAAAAGTTCTTGGACTGCGAGAAGGCCCTGTTGTCTACGGTCTGGTCGGTAGAACACTTCCGTAGTTATGTAGGGGGACAAAAGATCATCATCGAAACCTGCCACCAACCTGTGACATTCCTGCATAGCCAGAGACTCAAAGCGGGCAGGGTGTCAAATAGCAGGATTGTGGCATGGATGATGGCCCTACAAGGCTATGAGATAGAGGTACGTTATGCACAGAGCAAGAAAATGTACCTGGGACAGGGCCTGGCTTTGGGCCAAGTGTGTCACGGCTGTGACACTGACATGGAAGCTCCAGAAACAATTCCCGCTGCTGAGCTACCGAACAATCACCGGTACTACGATGAAAACGTGGGCCAGGGCTTACCCATGGCCTATGTTGACGGTTGCTCTTTTCGCCACGAACAGCAGGTGCTAGCAGGGGTAGGAGTAGTCTGGCAAGACAATACTCCCTGTGGGCCGACCCGCTATAAGCTAGGACCAAAGACTAGTCAGTATGCGGAAGTAGCTGGGGTGCTGATCACCCTCCAGCAGGCCCTGACAAATGGCCTTAAACAATTTGTCATCTGTAGTGACTCGAACTACGCCCGACATAGCTTCGTGTCCCATCTTCCGTATTGGAAGGGTACCGGCATGAAAAATGCCCGGGGCAAGGAAGTAAAGAACAAAGAGTTGTTCCTGGCCAGTGACAAGCTCACGACCGAGGCTGGAATGATGGTTTACTGGAGGAAGGTGAAGGGACACTCCCAGGTGAAGGGACCCGACAAAGACGGGAATGATGAGGCCGACCGGCTGGCTAAATCTGGCGCCTTAGAGGGTGAACCCTGGCAGTTCCAGCAGGAATGGCTACCCCCAGAAACCGTGGCTGAGGTCAAGGCGGTCACCCGAAGCAGGGCTAGACAGGATGTCGGAGCTGACCCTCAATCTGTAGTGCTTGGGTCACAGGGTTTTAACACCGATCTTGCGGAAATGCAGAAACAGGACCCAGCAATTGGGCTAATGTATCAGCATATCGCTGACCCAGTGCGTCAACCTCTTTCGGAGCAGGTGCTGAGCCAGTCTCCAGAGCTGAAGGAGCTGGCAGAGGTGAAAGACAACCTAAAAATTATAAAGGGGTTGTTGGTTTGTGTACCAGTTGCACAAGGTGTCCCAAAGTGGGTAGTTCCCCGCTGCCATCGGGGGGTCATGATCCAACACGCTCATGACGAGCCCTGTGGGGGTCACCGGGGAATCAAGGCCACGTACGACACTATCCAGCAGGTGGCATTCTGGCCTCACATGGGCCAAGACATCGCCGCGTATGTAAAGGGGTGTCTGACGTGTAGCCAGTTCCAACCATCACGGCCCTTGCACCGTGCACCACTCCAGAAAAAGGGCATGACATTCCCCTGGTCCAATCTACAAATGGATTGGGTGGGGCCGCTGGTGAGGTCATCCAGAGGGAACAAATATTTCCTCACGGTTACGTGTGCATTCACAAAATGGATTGAGTGCCTCCCAGCACCCAACGACACGGCAGAGACAACTGCAGTGCTGTTGGTGAACCATGTGTTCAGTCGATGGGGACTCCCCCTGACCGTGGACTCGGATCGGGGAACCCATTTCACAGCTACAGTAATGGCAACCCTGTGGAATATGCTTGGGGTCAAGGCCCAGTTGCATATCTCCTACCACCCTCAATCCTCGGGCCAGGCAGAAAGGGCAAACCGAACGGTGGTTAGTATGCTCAAAAAGTTTGTCTCCACCAGCAGTAGGGACTGGGACATTAAGCTGCCCCTGGTTCTGATGGCCATCCGAGCCACGCCCCATTGCTCTACGGGGGTCCCACCTTTTGAGATGATGACAGGTCGGAAGATGACTCTTCCCCTACACTGTCTTTATGGGGTGGAGGACCTGAGCACGACGGGGGCTGCTACGGCCCATCAGTATGTGTCAGCAAGCACATCTGCAAGCAACCTTTGCTTTTGCCCAGAACAATCTGGGAAGGAGTGCAGAGGGTAGGAAAGCATACTATGACCGAAAGGCAGTTAACCAGGAACTCCAAGTAGGAGACAAGGTCCTGTACTTCCAATTTGCCAAACCCACAGGGGTGGCCCGGAAATTCTTACCCAGTTGGACAGGACCCCACGAGATTGTCGATAAGGTATCACCGGTAGCTTATCGAATTCGGATTGAAAAAGGAAGGCAATCTCTGGTCTATAAGTGGGTGCATCGCAACCACCTCCGGTTGTATCGCCCACCTCAAATGGCGCCGGAGGACACAGAATAGGGTTAAAAGTCTAAACCCGATCAAGAGGGGGGTGCCCCTTTGTAGCTGCAGGTAGTTAGGTACTGTAGTGTAGGTCCTCCTAGGAAAATATATTCAAAATTATAGTGGAACTGTACCATGTGCCTCATCTGTGTTCCAGAATGGGAATCCTAAAACTGCCACGGCTGGTCCTGACAGTGCTGTGGATCGCTTCGACACAGCCCCTTGAAGTTGTGGAACCCGGTCCTCCTACCGGCATAGTCCTGCAGGACGCTCCCGGATTGTTGTTAACAAATTGCAGAACATATACTCAGCGAGTGTATGTGCGGCTGGACCCAAGTGATGTGTTTCGGAAGCACATCAACATGAACAGTAGGGTGTCCCATCATGGCAGGCAGTGGGCTAGGGATGCTGTATGGCATGCCCAGCTAGACACTATACACATGCTCCGCCAGCTGAGGAAGGCAACAGTCAGCCAGGAGGAGATGACAGGCCTCAGCCGCCCCAAAAGGTTCTTGGGGGGTCTGATTGCTGCGGCCTCCACCGTGGGCTCGCTATTTTCAGCTGGTCTGTTTGCTGCTTACACTGTCACCCTGACCACCCTGAGAAGGCAGGTGTCTGGGTTACTTAAGGAAATGCCAGAAATTCAGGACAGGCTGTATCAACAGCAGCAGCGGCTGGAAAGCCTAGGGAAAACCTTACAGGGCACAATATTAGCAGTAAACCTTCATGCAGCAGTGTTAAATAACACCCTCCACACCGTGGGCAGGATTGTCGACGTGTTACAGTGGGATTATGCTTACGTGCAACAGGTCAGGATGCTGATGCAGGATTTGCTTAGGGAGCTTAGTGCCACGATAACTAGCTTAGCCATGGGACAGATTCCAACTTACTTGGTTCCACTGTCCTTAGTAGAAGAAGTACTTAGGACAACCACTTCTGAGATGGTGCAGCCATTACAGGTACATTTTGCATACAGTCTAGGCAGTGCCATTCCTATACATGTCAACCCTGAAGCCAAGGAAATAGGTTTCCTGTTGAACCTTCCCATCGTGAGTGGCAAGGATATCTATAGACTCAAGTCTATATCGAACGTTGGCTTCTGGAGGGGGGACATGCATGTGAAGTTGACCACCCCACCGCTCGTAGCTTACCAGGAGGATGATCCAAATTTGTATCTTGTTCCAAACCTGGAACTGTGTATATCAACCAAGGATATCCACTGGGTATGCCCAAGTAAGCCATTCCTTAGGGACACAACTCAGAGGTTGTGTGGTATCAGAAAGGGGGCTGCCACTGAAAAGTGTAAAGCCACAGTGACGAGCAAAAGTGAGGTTAACGAACCCCAGTTTGAGCAGGTGGGAAAGAAATGGCTGGTCAGCACACCACAGTTAACGGTTACAATAACATATGACAGGCATGATACAGCTACCGAAGTGCAGCTACCCAACCAAACAGTTTTTCTACAAGTTCCTGAAGGAGCGATAGTGCATCTCAACGATTTAGCACTGTATCACCTGGAGTCAGAACTATACGAAACGGAACTCGAGATTGTGGACGCTTTCAGAGGACACGGCATTGACTTGGATGAGAGAATCCAAGAGACAGTAAGTCTTGAGGGTGTACAGGTAGTCGAATTTGTTCTTAACGACACAAACTTAAAAACTACACTGGTAGGTCCCAAGCACAGTCGTTGTGGATCCTCTGGGGCGCTAGGAACAATAAACGTGGTCATCTTGACACTGCTGCTGGGTAGCTGGATCATGGCTGGGGTAATGTGTTGGATGCTGTTCTCTTGTATCAAAGCCTTGCGGGGTAGTTTGAATGAGACAAAGGGAGCAATGGTTTATCACCGAAATCAGGTAACCACTCCCAAACGTCTGCCTGCTGCAGAGCTATCCGATACTGATAGTGAACTGCCGGAAGTTTAAGGTCTAGAGCTAATGATGATGCCCAATGCCTCATTCCTAGGTACCTTATAACTGAGAGCAGGTATACGCAACGTTCTTTCCAACACTATTTCCTGTACAAATTCTCGAGAGGTAATGTGAATATTGGGTGGTAGAATCCACCGTGGTACAACAAACATCACTTAACTCTGTTTTTGTTTTGAAGGCAACAACGCCTCAGGACCTCGTGACCTTCAAAAAGGGGGGATATGTAGCGGCAATGCTTGTTAATAAGACAGAATTAAGCGTTGGTATGCTCCTAAAGGAGGCCCCATCTCACCCTCCATCTCTGTGGTGCAGCCACAGAGAAAGAATTCATGCAAGCTGATTTAAGATGTTTTTCTTTTGATAAGAAGCAAGCTCCCAGACGGGGATGCAATTAGCTAAGCCTGGCTATAATGATCAATGGTCATCCACTGGCGCCTATCTGTCTAGGGAGTGCCGAATGGACATCTGGACTGCATTTCTAAGTGTCAAGAGTAAGTGACTTATATCTCACCTTGACCAACCAATCAGGGACTGGCAGGGCGTGGTAATACCACGTGGGTCTCCAATGCCCGCCAAACTCTCAACCAATCAGCACACATCTGGGTCTTGATCAAAAAGGGAGCGCAAGCTCAGTTCTGGGCTCTCCTTGGCCATTTTCGCGCATCCTCAGAGACAATCACGTGACAACTGCTGTTGTCTGCAAAAGGACTTGGACTTTGTTCTAAGCGCGAGGCCGAGGATCCCGTACGTATTCAGAATTCTACCAACGTGAATGCTCCGCTTGATCAACGGCAGCCTACAGTTGGACCCTCGTCGACAACCTGAATAGCTTATTCAGAAGCAGCGCTGGACTGGGAACGAACCAGCTTCTTCCCAGGCAAAAGAGTGACTTGTGAGGACTCGCGGTCACACTCTGTGCATAGAGACTTTCTACTAGCCAGCCGGACTGCTGGTAGATCCCCTCGGAGCAACGACTGCCCTGCGCGCCGCAGTCAGATTCCTCCGGCCTTCCTACTCCGAGCTGCACCTCGACTGGTTGGCCGGTAGCCAGAGGACGCCGACACAACGCCCATTGGACAACCGCTGCAACAGAGCCTGTCAGCTGGTTTGGTGTTCGTGCCGGGAAATTCCAAATCCAAACACAGTGGATAAGTAAACCCCATGTTCTACATTGCGTCTCGAGAATTTAATTGTACCTCAACACAAGTTGTTATCAATTTAATTCATGAGTAATGTATTTACTTCCGAGTTTAGAGTAACAGTGGGTAATAACACTGATTAGCGATTTGGTAACCGAACGATATATATTGACATATATTCTCTGTTGTGTATCTCTTTGTGTTTGCATCTCTTCGAGATTATATACCTTGTATATTGATAACCCTCACAGTAAGGTCTGCCGCTCGTATCCAGGCAGACTAGTATATGTTTGGTGCACAGTTTATATTAATAAATGTATCTCATGTATTGAACCCGTGTGTGTGCGTTGTTAGTTGTTCTGACGATTGATTTTCTAAAAGCCCCAACGAACAACCTCGTGATTACTGCTACAATTGATAATTGTCTCAGTAAACCCATCAAACCACTACACTATCAAGACCAGCCATACACAGTACAGTTTATGTACATACAGTAATGTTTATGTTCCTAAATTAATATCGTTTATGACCTTCAGATGCGTTATGCTCCTCTTCTTTTTATGCTCAGCTACTAAAATTTCCCTTTAGTGGTAAAATTCCATATAAATATTCAAAACTAAGCGGATTGAAATGTGCACAGTAAAGACATTAGATGATGAAATCTTTTCACTACCAACCAATGCACCACGAGTGCCCCTGTCGGTCATTTTGGCCAGCCAATCACTTACCGCGGTGCCCTACGGTGCCCTGCGGGTTGGTTACTGTACCACGGGTTTTTACCGCTCATTTTGAATGGCTGCATCTGTAGGTTGTCTCTCGCAGTGTTCAGGAATTGCATTCCGAAACTGAGTCAGATCAAAAGTTGTAAGAAAAGCACCTATGGTGTCGGTTCTAACAGCTTTATTGATTCGATGTTAAAGGCCGGAAATGGGGCACAAGACACGCGACCGCAAAAAGCGTCGCCATCTGCTTCCAGCTGCAAAATGCCGTTTGCGGAAGCTGAAGCATTTGAACTTGAACTTTATTGCCATATGTAACCGGTACTGGTACAATGGAATTCTTACTTACAGAAGGTCTCTCGATTGTAAAACAAGTGTAAAAAACAAGACAAAGTGCAAACAGTGCATCAAGACAATGTACAAACAAACAATAGACAATGTGCAAGTAAACATGTAGACATTTCTTTCCAAGGCAGCGGGTACAAGCGATCTCGCGTTTTTAAACCACCAGGAAAAGCAAAAAGGCACTTTTCCTTGCTTGCGCCGGCACACAACGACGTGAGGAGGACACCGTAGTCAGCAGGATTCGAACTTGCGCGGGGAGACCCCAATGGATTTCTAGTCCATTGCCTTAACCACTCGAACACGACTACAGCGAGCGCCGCCATTGCTGCGTTCTTGCTACAATCTCACATGGATCGCGAGGCGCCGGCGGAAACCTTTTTCAAAGTCGTTCTCCATTAAAAAAAAAACTTTTCCAAAATACAAGCCTTGCAGACAGACACACCTCAGAGGACTTAAGGGTTGCTTCATGTGGGAATGATAAAGTCTCCCCGTCCGGACAGGAAAATGGCACTTTGTTAGACACAAAAAAACAATCAACAACAGACAAATGTCTACAAGCATTTTAGAAGCCGCTCTTGAAATAGCTCTTACATTCGTGTTAGACGCAGGAATCGCCTTTTTATTGACGCTCTTACGAACGCCATGGAAAGCAAAACAAAGCAAAGCAGAGCAGAACAAAACGAACAAAATAAAACCCTCACGTCCTGCACTTGAATATAATGCCATTACGTTCCGAAGCGGTATTGGACGTCATCCTAGCACTGCAACCCGGGGCGTACGGTATATGGGAACGAGCACACGTCACGAATTGTCTCTAATCACTCTCTGCACTGTAAGGCGCCTTGAAGCGTGCACCCTCAGCATTCATCTTTGCGCATCTGTGAAAGGTAAACTCTTGAGCAAACTCTGAACCAGACACTCAAACTCCAGCTAGCATTAGGGGTAGCATTCCCACGCTACTTGAACACTTTGTTTACGCTCAGTGCTGGATTTTGGGAACTTTAGGACGAGTGGGACTTTTCTTCTATCTGTCAATTCGTTTTGTTTTGGAGACTCTTGGCTGTCTGTGTTGTATAGTGCAGCTTAAATAAAACGTTTTCGAAAACTGTGCCGGCTCAAAAGTTGTAAGAAATCCTCTCCAGCTCTTTTAAGTCTCTTCAGTTTTGTCATTTAAAGTGAAACTAGATGTATAACTGGAGCCTCACTTATGCAAATGGTGAGGCTCCAGTTCGACATCTAGTTTTACTTTATATGACAGAAGTACGTCAGACTGCGCCGGACTGGGGGATCACTTCCGGTTATTTTTACCATCTTAAACATTTGAAATCCTCCCCTAGGCAATTGTGACACTTCATCTTGGCTCCACCTAGGACACTCTTCAATCTTCCATCACTTCTCTCTTCTCCCGCAACACTCTCGTCTGTCGGTAGTATGTGGCGTCTTTGCATTACCACCAATCTCACCACAGCAAGAAAGCAACAGGTTTTGGCAAGAGAGGAGGAGACTGCCTGGCCCAAACAGGGATCGAACCAGAGACTTTGGCGTCACTAGCACCACGCTCAAACCAACTGAGCTAACAGGCCTTGTTCCCACTGTCCTCTCTGTGCTGCAAAAAATGGAATTCAGGGAAGTTTCTTTTGTCCTTCTTTGAATAGAAAGCCCTGCAATTCAGTGTACGGGCTTTCTCGTGCTGTTTAATGGTTCTTCAAAAATTCAAATTCAAATCCTACACTGGCCTGAAGTGCCCCCCCATTTCACAGCATTTTTCAGCTGATTTAAATGTACCTAAAGGAGAAGCATTATTGAAGACCATCAATTACCAAGAGCTTTTGTCAAAGGTTTTGGTGGTCACTTTTAATGACCACAGAGAGCTATGACCTCGGTTTTACATCTCATCCAAAAGACAGCGCCTTTTTACCACACAGCGTCTCCGTCACTATACTGGGGCATTGGGACCCGCACAGACGTCAGGGTGAGCGTCCCACCGCTGGCTCCATTAACACCGCTTCCAGCTGTAAGCTTTGCTTTTCCCTGTAGGTCATCCTCATCTGGGTACTGACCTGGCTCACAGCTTCTAAGCTTCAGTGGGTTTTCAGTTGCGAGTTGAAAGGGGATGCAAGTGATGGAGCCGCTCGCTGCAAAAGCCACTGCATTGGCCAGGAATCGAACCCGGGCCTCCCGCGTGGCAGGCGAGAATTCTACCACTGAACCACCAATGCACGCTGCAAGGGTCTACAAAAAAGACGCTTTTTTACCACTCTGTGCTGGATGTTGGGTCCCAAGGGAACTTCTGGACGAGTGAGAATTTTCTGCTATCAAAATTTGGTTTCGGAGACTTTTGGCAGCCTACAGATGCAGCCATTCAAAATGCGCGGGCGATACCGCATTATTTTGCGGTACGCTGTACGCAGTCTACCGCAAGCTACCGGTAAATACCGCGAGTTACCGTAAATTCTCCTATAATACGACAAGCAAAATAATAGTATCCGGAATTTCCGCAAGGTGGAGCTAATAAAGCTCAACCTCTCATGTTTGAGCTGTGGCCATCAAAGTCTTTAACGAAGATATTACTAATAGTATTAATAATGAATGACCTTGGACAAGCTGTAAGTGTAAACTCAAAGTATTGCCCTGGTCAACATTCTTTTTTTCATTGACCGTCTTTGTAAAAGTAACACCACAGCATTTCGCAATCACGCATTTGTTTCCAATCATGCAAAGTACAGTAATTTTTGAGAATCGATTCACCATGCCTTTCACATGCTCATAAAAGAGATTGATTTAGGAACATAAACATATTACCGTATGAAAACTGTACTGTATACAGTATGTATATGTATATTTAATGTCTTAACTGTGCCCGTTTAAGTATTGAATATTCATATCTGATTTTACCACTGAAGGGAAATCTTAGTAGCTGAGCATAAAAAGAATAGGAGCATACTGCAACGCGTGTGAAGGCCATAAACGATATTAATTTTGGAACATAAACATAGAGTATATGGCTGGTCTCGGTACTTTAAAGAAAACATACACGAAACATGGTTTCATTATGACCAGAATCGGTCTTGAGATATTTTTAACTTGATTTACAGTATTTGAGAGGTATGTCTTAACACCGATACTACAGTGCTTAAGTACTGCTCACGTATATGTTTCTAGGTTTATATTATGCATTTCATACGGTCAAATTACTTTTGAGCAACTAATAAGAAGCGCGAAACGGTATGCGTTTTAGTTTCGTTTTGTGCTGGGACCCGTGGATTGATTAGAGATATCAAGTACATACAAGTCATTTTTTAAATGTTGTAGTTCGTCTTGAAAAAATGTTACGAGTACATCATCTATCAACAATTACACAGGTTCTGTTTCCATATTGCGGATTTTGGTTACGTAATATTATTTTCTAGATTTCACGTTGTGAATATATGATTTGGGCAAACAGAGCCGCAAAGAAGTACATTATGGGTTGTTGTTGTTTTTTTTGCAGTTTTATCTAGAACAAGCGATGCTTAAACCTTTGTCTGATTCTTGTGAAACTATCCACACGACAGTTACAGTACCTAGGAGTTGACTTCAGTGATGTCACTGATGGGATGTTTCTAAAAATCCATCCTCTGTAAAACGTCTTCTCTAGTTGTCCTGCATATGTATTCGCTAATGAAGCTGTGTGTTCTGAGCCTGGATCTCTACATTTCTGTATGAACCAGCTTAGAGGGCTAAAGACAGCTTGTGTTTAAATTGAGTGTAAGGCAATTTATGCTTCTAAAGTCATGGTCAGCATTTATTATTGTACTGTGCTGTAAACTTGTTCTGTGCCTAGTCACATTATTTTATAGCGTTTTTATAGTGTTATCAAATCCGGTGGCGCTGTGTGTTAGTTTCCTGACTCCCATGTCACATGGTCTGTGATTGAAACCTGTGAAACCGGTTTAATTCGTCACAGCCAGCACTCCGGCAGAGAGGGGGTTGTGCTCGTAAAGTAGAAGCAGGCGAGATTTCCAGCGAAAGACACCTCCCCCCCACCCTCATACGATTCAAATTGTATTACAGCATTGTAATTACACATTGTAATTGTATTACACATTGTACACATGCTTAAAAGAGAAGAGAGAAAACGCAAGCCTTCTTCAGGTGTGAGGGTCTTCTGCTCAGAATGAAACGCTAAAATGTAATGTAGGCTCTGAATGGGTTCAATTATGATTTGGGCTTGATTAAGGTCGCTGCCTTTCATCTAAAACCCTACTTGAATCCTTCTAAACTAAAAATCAGTGTTAGTGAGTTCTAAATAAAGAGGTATCCAGGTAACAGTGAAACGGGCGGACAGTCTGGGGAGATCGCCCGTTTTCCATGTAAATAGTTCCCTGGTTCCGCACCCCTTGGTGTTTCTCTCGCTCTCTCTCGGGTCACCTGATCATTAGCTCGAAAGATTTCAGTGCTTTGTGTATATTCTAATGGTAGTGGGGGCAGGGTGTGTGGGAACAGGTTTGGTTGAAATTGCATTGGAGATCTATGTTCTTCACACCTGAAACATTTTCTCTGAAAGCATTTTCTTCGCAGTTTAACCGATCTTGTTACAGCATGTTACAGTTTACTATTATTAACCATATTAATTTTAAGTGCTTAATGCCATTTTTTGACCAGGCACGAATATTCTTAAGTCCATATCTTCGCAAGGGAATCAGTGCGAATTGCAATACTAATTAAATTAAAACTACTAACTACTAACTAATACTAATTAAAACAAACCAGAAACGTGTTGTTCTGTCTAATGACATTACAAGTGGAAAGATTACAGATTTTAATCGTCTTTAATTTTGTTACGTTATACATTTTAGAAACGTTTCATCCATACAAACACCACAAAACTATTTTCGATTGTATTTCTGAATAGTATGTTACACTTAGTTCACTGTTTTAAATACATCTAATTAAGAAAGTTAGGTGTTAGCATAAACTATTAGCAATCAATAATATTAAATTTAGCACTGTAATAAGATGTTGCACTTTCCCCCGCATCTTGTAAAAATATATTTTCATTGTTCAAATATACATTAAGTCTGACTATCATATAATAAGTTAAATACAAAACTAAAGAAAAAATAGGGTTAAATATAATTCAAAATATTTTGCTAACAATGTTAACTGTTTATGAATAATAAAATGTATTAACTAAGGAGTAGGATGGCACAGTTGTTAGTATGTTTTTTGTTTTGTTTCTTTTTCATAAATACAACAGTAGTACCTGATGTCTCAGTGGCTTTCAAAATTAAATCATGCATGCAAACCTGTGAACTAGAAAGATAACTAAGATATTGTCATGGAAATATAACTATCAAGGAAGCCACAAAAGAGAGTTCTCACCTGAGTAAGGTCTTTATTTCAATATTGCAATATTGGGAGCCCTGCTGCCACTTCGCAAAGTGCAACCAGAGACTCAATTTGTTACAAGCAGTACAGGGTTTTTATAAGACGTTGCGCTGTAAAAAAGTTCAGCACTTGGTCCCTTCTAAAACTTCCCCTTTCTCTAAGAGAAAACAGATTACATCATAGAGCGAGAGAAGAAAAACTAGATTTGTTATTCAAAGCTTATCGGTTACTTTCAGCTAATTCTAATGACCCAGACAGCATATATTGTTTTGGTACATTGTCTTCTAAACTAACCTAAACAGTGTACTTTGTTGACGAACTGTTTTCTAAAATTCTGCACGCACTGTAGCACAGCAGTTACATCCTTGAAATATATTATCTAAAAGCACCAATATATTTTTTTTCAAAGCTCTCTACATTTTTAAGAATCAATTTACTTATTAGATTTCCACTTCAATATCCATCCATTTATAATGGTGGCGAAGTGGTTAGCATTGCTATCTTGCAGCTGAAGAAAGATGTGAAGACGGGGGTTTGAATTTAATCCTTTCTGTAGGGGGTTTAGACTTCTAAGTCACAAGCTGGGGTTTATGGCAGGAAAGGGGGTTAACTGATAAGGATTGCAGATGCAAGCTAGGAACCCCCCTGGGTGTAATGTTAAACTGACCATTTGCCCAGAACATCGTAAACTGGCCAAATACCATGAGCCCCCCTCTTTACCATCAGACCGAGTGACGTCAGAAACGGAGAAGAAAACACTATTTAACCCAAAAGTTTGTAACAGTACGTTGAACAATGCTTCGGTTTTGTTGTTTCTTGCGGGAAACAAGACTTCGGCTTTATTGTTCCTTGCATGCAATAAACTCATCTGTTTTACTTCATCTCAGGATCAAGAACCTTATTTCTTCTGTTACAACAAATTTGGCGTAGTCGGCGGATGCTCCAGAAGGCGCAGAACTTCCCATCGGCAGGAGAGACGGTCAGCGCGCACATAACTAAGAGGTAAGGACTCCTCTTTTATTTAAAAGTCCCGACTCTCTCTGACCGATTGGGAAATCTCTGCTCCCTGCGAGAATCGCCCGAGATGACGGAGTAAACGTGAGTTTCTGAATTCCTCTGGCCCGGGGAAGGCACCGGTGTATGTAATGGGTTGGTTGCTGTAAGCCCAGAATTTGGTCTGGCAGGGGTTCCGCGGTATTGTGTACAGGCGTTCGAAGCTGGTGTATGCCTTAATTGCGCGTGGAGTTTTGAACGGGTTTTGGACCCTTACCGTGAAGTTCAGGACTGGTGTGGGTCTTAATTGCACCCGGAGTTCTGAAGGTCAGAACTGGTTTGGGTCTTAATTGCACCCGGAGTTCTGAGGCTCGGGATCGGTGTGGGCCTTAATTGCGCCCGGGGTTCTGGAGCTGAGTGGTGCATTAAATGCACGTATAATCCAGGATTGGTGTGGGCTTTAATTACGCCCGGGGTCCTGAGATTAGCTACGCCTTGATCGTGCACAGATTGGAGTGGCGTGGTTTCTGGCGTGGCGTGGGTTTTTTTGTTTTAAAGGAAACAGGAGTAGAAGAGATATATGCATGTATGTTTTTGGTGTTTTCCTTGTTTGTGAAATACATATACACACGCACGACACTAACATAAACACACCTCATAATAAAAGAGCAAAGCATTAAGTAGCAGGATTTAAAGGACGTTGAGACCCGAGAATCGCCCTGATTGAGCTCAGTGCGTAAGTCCACCCCGGGGCAAAAGCAGCGATGCTGGCGTTCTGGGGATGGTGAATTACTGATCAAGAAAGGGGGTTTTCGAGGTCTCGTTTCTTACCTGTGAACAGTGCGGTGTAAATCCTCTCTAAAGTCTCTGAGAGGTATTTAGATCCGGAGGTAACAGACGCCCTTGGCTGAATGAGTGCAGGAATGCACAGGTTTTTCAAGTGAAAGCATCCCCCTACTGAATGAGCTGTTACCTCACACACGACAAAAGTAAATCTTAAAGAGACCGAACATGTGCGCTAACTGATGGTTTGAGAAAGTGGTGGAAGGGTCCGTTTAAATATCGGAAAAGTGTAAGTTGACGGAAAAGAAGGAGAAAAATATGGAAAAAGCTATGTTTGTCAGAGGGAATTTGGGGCGAAGACGCCTGTAAAGAAAGCATATGAGTATTGATTGGCAAAAGCACAAGCATGTAGCTCCCACCCTGGTGCACGGCCGGCACCAGTAGTGGCAGATACATGACGAAAAAGAAAGAAATTGGGATGTGACTTAAAAGTGTGTTTACGGGGAAAATAAAAACCCGGAAGAAAATATACTTTACTCGCTACGAAAGAGTATAGAAAAAAAAAGCTAAAAGAGGCAGTACAGGAGAATGAGAAACTAAAGAAGGAATTAACTTCTGGTCACGCTGCACTGGTTAATGTGCTGCAGCCAGCGACTAAGTTATATCCTGCTCTCCCACAGGGGAACAAACAGGCAGGAAACGAAAATAATTGGGATCAATTCCCTCAGTGGCCATATGGAGAAGGGGGGTCTGATTGGGATAACACTTGGTATGAGTGTGATAAAGACGGATCAGGGTCTCCCCTGTTAGAGGGAGGGCGCCCGCAGATCTGTACTCTCACTCGAAGTGGGAAAGGACTTGATGTAGCAGGGGCTGGCGCCGTTGATGACAGCGCCACTCTAACACTGTCTCGCACCCCGTCGAGGGGGTCTGCAATCGCACCTACCTTCCCTGATTTCCCCCATACGATCAAATCCAAAACCGTAAGATATTGACCGGTGGGCTAAAGTACCGCACCCGAAATTAGAAATGCAGCGAACCTGGAGTGCGCTTCAGGAATTAAAAGGATTCATGTAGAAGTAAAACAAGAATACAGCACATTGTATTACGAAGAGAAAAATATATTCTCGATGTGTATGTGTGTTTTATGAATTTGTGTGCCGGCATGTATGTGTGTAACTGTGAGTTTTGGTATACTAAATGACGGTGTGAGTGTGTTTAGCCAGCGGGACTGGCTAGAGACGTAACTAAAGAGACTTGACGAAAATCAACTTAAGGAGATTGGAAAATATAAGAGCGTCTGAAACGTATAAGTACAGTACAGGTGGACGTAAAAGTAGTTAAACAGTTTTTGTATTATTATAAATTATTATAAATTGTAATTTATACAATTAGTTGCAATAGTGGAAACAATTTGGTTTTATTCGAATGTCTCGAAACCAGACATGCTGAAACGCTGTAGGTTTAGAATCGAGACTGGGGAGAATAACGTCTTGTGAGAAAATCTGTTTACCTAACGATTAGATCCTGTAAATCCCTTGTAGCCTCCCTAAGTCTGTCCCAGTCCAGTGGATAAAAATGTACTGTTAATGGAGTGTTGGTTTCTCTGTTAGGGGATACTGGAGCACTACTGTCCTGCTTGTTTCACTCCTCTGTTCAACAGTGTACTATAGAGCAATGTATAGGGGAAGATGGCAGGAGGCCACAGGAGTATTGGAACAGCAAGTTTTACTTGCCGAGTACCAGATTTTAATGGGTGGTTTTATTCCAGATCTATTGGGTTGGAATATTATGCATTACAAAGAATGACTATGCAGAACAGGGTATCACGTAGCTTCAACTGGCTGTGATCACTCAGTATGTTGATGGTATTCTGAGTGCTTCCCCTGATGAGGAAACCCACAAGTCTGAGTTGCTTCAGCTTTAGAATGTCTAATAGAAGCAGTTATGATAAGGCCCTTTTGTGTCTAGCATTGTGAAATTGTAACAGGGCCTGGGTGCAATGTTTTTTACAGGGTGAGCACAACTCTTAACAGATCTGCTTAAGGGGGGAGTGCAGTACAAGGACAAGATTGCCTTGGTTCCCGCAGCAAAAGCCGCCTTTAATAATTTGAAACAAGTTCTCTTACAGGTGCTGAGACTGGGGTTTCCTCAGATGGATCAACCATTCCTTTGTATTATTGCAAGTTGCTGACAGAGGCCACCCAAGGATCCCGCGAGCAGGTCCTGGAGGCGTGGGGACCACCACCTGAAGGAGGGCACAACCTCATCCCAGGAGAGTGGGTGTGGATCAGGAAATTTCCTTCACAGGTTCTCCAGCCCAGGTGGGACGGACCCTACCAGATCCTGTTGACAACCGAGTCTGCGGTTCGAGTGGAAGGAAAAGATCGCTGGATCCACGCGCCACACTGCCGACGAGCCTCATCCCCATTTACAGACTCAGAAAGAAATCATTTCTGTTTATAAGAATAATTGTTGCTGTAGGACTATGTTCCGCAGGAATTAATGATCATCTCTCCCACAAAGGAGAACATGGAATTAATTCCTTTTTAGGCCTCTCCTATCTGACAGCTAAGAAAACCAACCAAAGTGCCTGCTGGGTGTGTGCCACATTACCCAAATATGTACAGGGAGGACTTCCTATGGGAGCCATTCCTTGGCGTCTCGAGGAAGTCATAGGCATGATCATTTGGAGGGATAATTTAGGAGATTTTAATATGACAAACTATGGGGGGTTGCCATAACACGACTTTAACCTGCACAACATTACAATATCTACAGGAGCGAGGCTTAGAGCCCACGAGTTTCACAGGCTCTTACGCTCCTAAATATAACAGAAGCCATACACCACCATACCTGACTCTCAATAAGGAACGTGAGGGAAACATATGTTTTCAGCACACTAATTGGTCTGCACTTGGTTGGATGGAGTCGTTGCAACCTTACCATCGCTGCAAATATATCCACCTCTACCTTCCAAATTCCAGGATGGGATCGGCACACCCCACAATTCAGTATAAGCTTCTTGTTTTCAGAGGCATGGGGAGCGCCAAACGGAACATCTTTCATTTGTGGAAAACGAGCCTACCCATGGTTGCCAGCCCAGTGGTCTGGCTCATGTTATTTAGGATATGTGGTTCCTCATATCCGTGTTCAAATCCACAGCCCCTTCGGACCTAACCACAGACCACAAAGAAAATTGGCTGATTGGGAATATTATTTAGGTATAATATTTCCACAAGCCGGCATGAACTTTCTGAGTCGAGAGTTAATTCAAATGGCCTCGACTTTAGAAGAATTAGCAAATTCTACCTCATCTAGTCTGAAGGCTGTTAATGATGAGATGGTAGCCCTCAGAACAGTGGCCATGCAGAACCGACTAGCTTTAGATTATGTACTGGCGGCCCAAGGAGGAACTTGTGCAGTAATTGACACTGAATGCTGCACATATATTCCTGATAATTCTGAGCACGTCTCAGATCTGGCCCAACACATTTACAATGAGGGACAGAAATATCAGGACTATTATACTGAAAATTGGGGAATTGGGTCTTGGGTAAAGTCTGTGTTTGGGGCCTGGGGTGGAACCTTTTTATAGTGTGTATCTGTAGGAGTAGTATTGTTTATATGTATAATTGTAATCATCACATTCACAAAAACATGTATCACATCTTGCTATAACCGTGGAACGTACAATGACATGGCAATACATACCTGTTCGCCAAGAAAGGAAAGATCTGCCCTGACATTGTATGTATAAAAATAGGCTACACTGACGTATGCCATATTTTATAAGGGGGGAATGAAGAAAGATGTGAAGACGGGGGTTTGAATTTAATCCTTTCTGTAGGGGGTTTAGACTTCTAAGTCACAAGCTGGGGTTTATGGCAGGAAAGGGGGTTAACTGATAAGGATTGCAGATGCAAGCTAGGAACCCCCCTGGGTGTAATGTTAAACTGACCATTTGCCCAGAACATCGTAAACTGGCCAAATACCATGAACCCCCCTCTTTACCATCAGACCGAGTGACGTCAGAAACGGAGAAGAAAACACTATATAACCCAAAAGTTTGTAACAGTACGTTGAACAATACTTCGGTTTTGTTGTTTCTTGCGGGAAACAAGACTTCGGCTTTATTGTTCCTTGCATGCAATAAACTCATCTGTTTTACTTCATCTCAGGATCAAGAACCTTATTTCTTCTGTTACAACACAGCACTGGGGTCCTAGGTTCAATTCCTGCCATCCTGTGTGTGAGGGGTTTACATGTTCTCTCTGGGTTAGATGGTTTTTCTCCATATGTGTGATATGACTCCCTCTCGCACTCCAAAACATACTGGTAAGTTAATTGGTTTATGGGAAAACTGGCCCTGGCGTGTGTGTGTTTGTGTCTGTCTGTCCTGTGATGGACTGGCGCTATGTCCAGGGTGTATTCTGCCTTGTGTCCTTTGCTTACTGGGATAGGCTCCAAATCCTCTGTACTGGATAAAGAGATTAGAAATGGATGGAAGTAAACGCACTGTGTGGATGGAACTATACACAGTGTTAGAAACCCACGATGAAATGGCAGCATCTCACTGAGAATAAAATATTTTATAGTGCTGGCTTAAGGAAACCTTTCCACCTTTCCACCTCTCTTGCACATCAGTATCCATACCTAGTTATTTAAACAAATTGCCTCTAATTATAAACATCTTAATATGCTGGCTCTGTGGATCCGCATCAGCTATGTTTGCCCATTCCTTCAATTCATGTGCATCCAACACACAGTTCAATGCCAGCACCTACACATAATCTAAAATACAATCCTTATTTCAGTATCTATGTAAACATATAGTCTGTTAACTTCATCATCTTCATCAAAAGTATGCCTAACCCCATTAGGAAGTGTTCTTGTTATAAGTGTATTCCTCAGCTTTCCCCAAATTATCTTCTTCTTGCCAACATCTCTAGTCTTTTATCCTGCAATAACTCAGCCAACACTTAAATCTCCAAAAGCTGCTTGTGTTAATTTCTTTAAATCACAAATATCATGTGTAAATACTGGCCATGTAATACTCTGCATTGTGGAATAATAGTTTATTTTAAAGGGAACTAGAGAAATCAAGAAAGGCTTTTTTCTAGAATTAATAAATGCACATCCTGTTCACTGGGGAAATTAAGTCCACACCGAGCAATCTTCAATATGTTCAGAATATGACGGCAAGAATCCTATCAGGGATGCATTACACCTGTTTTCAAGTCCTTGCACTGGTTACCTATCAGATTTCGAGTCAACTTCAAAATCCTTATCCTCCTTATATACTGTCCTACAACTGTTATTATTGATCACCGAATTATTGTACTTGACATGACTTCATTCAGCCTTTCCTGAACGTCTATGACAGGCAGAGAGAGTGCTGTTTCTGGTGCGATCTTTTGCAGCTGACATTTCACTGTTTTAAACGAACAAGAAATTAGATTGCTCATAAATCAGTTATTCTATATAAACACAGCGTAATTGCCCTCCGAAAATCCTCTTTTTCTTGTTCGTTTTAGAGACCTCGATCGAAACTGATTTTAGATGTCAGAAAGGATTTATTTTCTCTGTATTTCCTACATTGCTTTGTCGAGATTTTAACTTTATATCTAACTTTATATCTAGGCTCAGATTTCAACTATAAATCGTACAGTAATTAATAGCAGTAAATACTGATGTTTTGCGCCCTCTTACCACAAAAATATATGTTTTGTAGCTAGGATTAACTTTATTTCGTACGCGTAGCTACTCCGATTCAGACACCGAACAGTTAAAGATGGCGGCAAATCAGACACCCAGAGGGGGGAGGGGGGGGGCGTCTTCTCGCCTCCATAACTAAAATGCCAAATAGGAGTGGCTTAAGCGACATACACAGTCGTGTAACTGACAGATTGAGGTAGCCTATCGTGTAAATTTCGCTTTGTTGCTGATAGGTTAAGCTTTCGAAACTCTGCCCCAAAGTCATGTGACTGATTTTTCGCCCTGTTTCGTTGGTTAAACGCAATGATCACAAGCACCACCATGGTAACTGGGATGTGTAGTTTTTAATTCCGTTTGAATTATAACTGTACGTACTGTCTTCATATTTGGCCAGGGCTTTAAAGAGAAGGCGCGCCAAAAAATTTCGGTGCCGTCGTCTCCGCTTTAAAGGTACCCCCGTGCTGGAAGAATTTGACCTCGGAACGTTTGCCCAGCGTAGTTATAGTGGACATAAAAACAAGAGTTTGCTGGCATTATATCCTAGAAGACACAGACCGGCACCAGACCGGTAACTGCTTGATGAACTAGGGATTGGACAGTTTCCAAGTGCTTGTACAATCGATGGAAATGTTCAAATAAATGTGCAAAAGAAATAAAATAATCATTTATTTCTTTATCATATTGGCTAGCTAATGTCCTCTCTTTGCTAGTTAGTGGCTGTGTTTCTGCGTTGGGTAGCAACGGGTGACTGTTCTCAGGCGGAAGATGTAAACAGCTTAATTTTCATGTTAAATAATTTTTAAAAATTAAAATTCATTCTATACAGCAATCACATATTTGGGTACTGTTTCATAAAACTTTCATGCTTAAAATGTTTAGGGAGAAATGGAAGACTGGTGTGTATTTTTTCTTTAAACTATCAAGACCAGCCATACACAGTACAGTTTATGTACATACAGTAATGTTTATGTTCCTAAATTAATATCGTTTATGACCTTCAGATGCGTTATGCTCCTCTTCTTTTTATGCTCAGCTACTAAAATTTCCCTTTAGTGGTAAAATTCCATATAAATATTCAAAACTAAGCGGATTGAAATGTTCACAGTAAAGACATTAGTAAAGGTGCACAGTAAAGGCACCACGAGTGCCCCTGTCGGTCATTTTGACCAGCCAATCACATACCGCGGTGCCCTACGGTGCCCTGCGGGTTTGTTACTGTACTACGGGTTTTTACCGCTCATTTTGAATGGCTGCATCTGTAGGTTGTCTCTCGCAGTGTTCAGGAATTGCATTCCGAAACTGAGTCAGATCAAAAGTTGTAAGAAAAGCACCTATGGTGTCGGTTCTAACAGCTTTATTGATTCGATGTTAAAGGCCGGAAATGGGGCACAAGACACGCGACCGCAAAAAGCGTCGCCATCTGCTTCCAGCTGCAAAATGCCGTTTGCGGACGCTGAAGCATTTGAACTTGAACTTTATTGCCATATGTAACCGGTACTGGTACAATGGAATTCTTACTTACAGAAGGTCTCTCGATTGTAAAACAAGTGTAAAAAACAAGACAAAGTGCAAACAGTGCATCAAGACAATGTACAAACAAACAATAGACAATGTGCAAGTAAACATGTAGACATTTCTTTCCAAGGCAGCGGGTACAAGCGATCTCGCGTTTTAAAACCACCAGGAAAAGCAGAAAGGCACTTTTCCTTGCTTGCGCCAGCACACAACGATGTGAGGAGGACACCGTAGTCGGCAGGATTCGAACCTGCGCGGGGAAACCCCAATGGATTTCTAGTCCATCGCCTTAACCACTCGGCCACAACTACAGCGAGCACCACCGTTGCTGCGTTCTTGCTACAATCTCACATGGATCGCGAGGCGCCGGCGGAAACATTTTTCAAAGTCAGTCTCCATTAAAAAAAAAACCTTTCCAAAATACAAGCCATGCAGACAGACACGCCTCAGAGGACTTAAGGGTGGCTTCATGTGGGAATGATAAAGCCTCCCCGTCCGGACAGGAAAATGGCACTTTGTTAGACACAAAGAAACAATCAACAACAGACAAATGTCCACAAGCATTTAAGAAGCCGCACCATGTTCTTGCTACAATCACACACGGATCGCGAGACGCCGGCGGAAATCTTTTTCAAAGTCGTTCTCCGTTAAAAAAAAAAAACCTTTCCAAAATACAAACCTTGCAGACAGACACGCCTCAGAGGACTTAAGGGTTGCTTCATGTGGGAATGATAAAGTCTCCCCGTCCGGACAGGAAAATGGCACTTTGTTAGACACAAAAAAACAATCAACAACAGACAAATGTCTACAAGCATTTTAGAAGCCGCACTTGAAATAGCTCTTATATTCATGTTAGACGCAGGAATCGCCTTTTTATTGACGTTCTTACGAACACCATGGAAAGCAAAATAAAGCAAAGCAGAGCAGAACAAAACGAACAAAATAAAACCCTCACGTCCTGCACTTGAATATAATGCCGTTACGTGCCGAAGCGGTATTGGACGTCATCCTAGCACTGCAACCCGGGGCGTACGGTATATGGGAACGAGCACACGTCACGAATCGTCTCTAATCACTCCCTGCACTGTAAGGCGCCTTGAAGCGTGCACCCTCAACATTCATCTTTGCGCATCTGTGAAAGGTAAACTCTTGAGCAAACTCTGAACCAGACGCTCAAACTCCAGCTAGGATTAGGGGTAGCATTCCCACGCTACTTGAACACTTTGTTTACGCTCAGTGCTGGATTTTGGGAACTTTAGGACGAGTGGGACTTTTCTCCTATCTGTCAATTCGTTTTGTTTTGGAGACTCTTGGCTGTCAGTGTTGTATAGTGCAGCGTGAAGAAAACGTTTTCGAAAACTGTGCCGGCTCAAAAGTTGTAAGAAATCCTCTCCAGCTCTTTTAAGTCTCTTCAGTTTTGTCATTTAAAGTGAAACTAGATGTATAACTGGAGCCTCACTTATGCAAATGGTGAGGCTCCAGTTCGACATCTAGTTTCACTTTATATGACAGAAGTACGTCAGACTGCGCCGGACTGGGGGATCACTTCCGGTTATTTTTACCATCTTAAATATTTGAAATCCTCCCCTATGCAATTGTGACACTTCATCTTGGCTCCACCTAGGACACTCTTCAATCTTCCATCACTTCTCTCTTCTCCCGCAACACTCTCGTCTGTCGGCAGTATGTGGCGTCTTTGCATTACCACCAATCTCACCACAGCAAGAAAGCAACGTGTTTTGGCAAGAGAGGAGGAGACTGAGAGGTATGTCTTAACACCGATACTACAGTGCTTAAGTACTGCTCACGTACATGTTTCTTGGTTCATATTATGCATTTCATACGGTCAAATTACTTTTGAGCAACTAATAAGAAGCGCGAAACGGTATGCGTTTTAGTTTCGTTTTGTGCTATGACCCGTAGATTGATTAGAGATATCAAGTACATACAAGTCATTTTTTAAATGTTGTAGTTCGTCTTGAAAAAATGTTACGAGTACATCATCTATCAACAATTACACAGGTTCTGTTTCCATATTGCGGATTTTGGTTACGTAATATTATTTTCTAGATTTCACGTTGTGAATATATGATTTGGGCAAACAGAGCCGCAAAGAAGTACATTATGGGTTGTTGTTGTTTTTTTTGCAGTTTTATCTAGAACAAGCGATGCTTAAACCTTTGTCTGATTCTTGTGAAACTATCCACACGACAGTTACAGTACCTAGGAGTTGACTTCAGTGATGTCACTGATGGGATGTTTCTAAAAATCCATCCTCTGCAAAACGTCTTCTCTAGTTGTCCTGCATATGTATTCGCTAATGAAGCTGTGTGTTCTGAGCCTGGATCTCTACATTTCTGTATGAACCAGCTTAGAGGGCTAAAGACAGCTTGTGTTTAAATTGAGTGTAAGGCAATTTATGCTTCTAAAGTCATGGTCAGCATTTATTATTGTACTGTGCTGTAAACTTGTTCTGTGCCTAGTCACATTATTTTATAGCGTTTTTATAGTGTTATCAAATCCGGTGGCGCTGTGTGTTAGTTTCCTGACTCCCATGTCACATGGTCTGTGATTGAAACCTGTGAAACCGGTTTAATTCGTCACAGCCAGCACTCCGGCAGAGAGGGGGTTGTGCTCGTAAAGTAGAAGCAGGCGAGATTTCCAGCGAAAGACACCTCCCCCCCACCCTCATACGATTCGCATTGTAATTACACATTGTAATTGTATTACACATTGTACACATGCTTAAAAGAGAAGAGAGAAAACGCAAGCCTTCTTCAGGTGTGAGGGTCTTCTGCTCAGAATGAAACGCTAAAATGTAATGTAGGCTCTGAATGGGTTCAATTATGATTTGGGCTTGATTAAGGTCGCTGCCTTTCATCTAAAACCCTACTTGAATCCTTCTAAACTAAAAATTAGTGTTAGTGAGTTCTAAATAAAGAGGTATCCAGGTAACAGTGAAATGGGCGGACAGTCTGGGGAGATCGCCCGTTTTCCATGTAAATAGTTCCCTGGTTCCGCACCCCTTGGTGTTTCTCTCGCTCTCTCTCGGGTCACCTGATCATTAGCTCGAAAGATTTCAGTGCTTTGTGTATATTCTAATGGTAGTGGGGGCAGGGTGTGTGGGAACAGGTTTGGTTGAAATTGCATTGGAGATCTATGTTCTTCACACCTGAAACATTTTCTCTGAAAGCATTTTCTTCGCAGTTTAACCGATCTTGTTACAGCATGTTACAGTTTACTATTATTAACCATATTAATTTTAAGTGCTTAATGCCATTTTTTGACCAGGCACGAATATTCTTAAGTCCATATCTTCGCAAGGGAATCAGTGCGAATTGCAATACTAATTAAATTAAAACTACTAACTACTAACTAATACTAATTAAAACAAACCAGAAACGTGTTGTTCTGTGTAATGACATTACAAGTGGAAAGATTGCAGATTTTAATCGTCTTTAATTTTGTTACGTTATACATTTTAGAAACGTTTCATCCATACAAAGACCACAAAACTATTTTCGATTGTATTTCTGAATAGTATGTTACACTTAGTTCACTGTTTTAAATACATCTAATTAAGAAAGTTAGGTGTTAGCATAAACTATTAGCAATCAATAATATTAAATTTAGCACTGTAATAAGCTGTTGCACTTTCCCCCGCATCTTGTAAAAATATAATTTCATTGTTCAAATATACATTAAGTCTGACTATCATATAATAAGTTAAATACAAAACTAAAGAAAAAATAGGGTTAAATATAATTCAAAATATTTTGCTAACAATGTTAACTGTTTATGAATAATAAAATGTATTAACTAAGGAGTAGGATGGCACAGTTGTTAGTATGTTTTTTGTTTTGTTTCTTTTTCATAAATACAACAGTAGTACCTGATGTCTCAGTGGCTTTCAAAATTAAATCATGCATGCAAACCTGTGAACTAGAAAGATAACTAAGATATCCATTCCTTTATAATGGTGGCGAAGTGGTTAGCATTGCTATCTTGCAGCACTGGGGTCCTAGGTTCAATTCCTGCCATCCTGTGTGTGTGGGGTTTTTACATGTTCTCTCTGGGTTACATGGTTTTTCTCCATATGTGTGATATGACTCCCTCTCGCACTCCAAAACATACTGGTAAGTTAATTGGTTTATGGGAAAACTGGCCCTGGTGTGTGTGTGTTTGTGTCTGTCTGTCCTGTGATGGACTGGCGCTATGTCCAGGGTGTATTCTGCCTTGTGTCCGTTGCTTACTGGGATAGGCTCCAAATCCTCTGTACTGGATAAAGAGATTAGAAATGGATGGAAGTAAAGGCACTGTGTGGATGGAACTATACACAGTGTTAGAAACCCACGATGAAATGGCAGCATCTCACTGAGAATAAAATATTTTATAGTGCTGGCTTAAGGAAACAGCCTTTCCACCTCTCTTGCACATCAGTATCCATACCTAGTTATTTAAACAAATTGCCTCTAATTATAAACATCTTAATATGCTGGCTCTGTGGATCCGCATCAGCTATGTTTGCCCACTCCTTCAATTCATGTGCATCCAACACACAGTTCAATGCCAGCAACTACACATAATCTAAAATACAATCCTTATTTCAGTATCTATGTAAACATATAGTCTGTTAACTTCATCATCTTCATTAAAAGTATGCCTAACCCCATTAGGAAGTGTTCTTGTTATAAGTGTATTCCTCAGCTTTCCCCAAATTATCTTCTTCTTGCCAACATCTCTAGTCTTTTATCCTGCAATAACTCAGCCAACACTTAAATCTCCAAAAGCTGCTTGTGTTAATTTCTTTAAATCACAAATATCATGTGTAAATACTGGCCATGTAATACTCTGCATTGTGGAATAATAGTTTATTTTAAAGGGAACTAGAGAAATCAAGAAAGGCTTTTTTTCTAGAATTAATAAATGCACATCCTGTTCACTGGGGAAATTAAATCCACACTGAGCAATCTTCAATATGTTCAGAATATGACAGCAAGAATCCTATCAGGGATGCATTACACCTGTTTTCAAGTCCTTGCACTGGTTACCTATCAGATTTCGAGTCAACTTCAAAATCCTTATCCTCCTTATACAGATGCAGCCATTCAAAGTGCGCGTTACAGACACGTACCGCAGGTGGCGTCGCTCAGTGTGACGCAAGATGACGCGTGGCACTGCAGTACGTGATTGGTTGACCAACAGGGGCACTCGTGGTCCGTTGGTCTGTCGTAGAAAGACTTACAGTACAGTAAACGTCTTTGCTGTGCCCGTTGTAGATATTGAATTTTACCACTGAAGGGAAATCTTAGTAGCTGAGCATAAAAAGAATAGGAGCATACTGTAACGCGTGTGAAGGCCATAAATGATATTAATTTTGGAACATAAACATACAGTATATAGCTGGTCTTGGTACTTTAAAGAAAAAAATACACACCAGTATTCCATTTCTCCCTAACGATTTTAAGCATCGAAGTATTTAACTAGCATGTGAAATAGCGTGTGAAAAAGTGGTAGTTTTAAGCTTTTCTGCTAATATAATATGGAATCGCGTATCTAAAGAATTTAATAACGGTATTCGTGTGCTGCGACAGGGCTGTGTAGGGCTGTTTCGCCTGCCTGTTCATGCGTGCTGTCTTGTAGCCGACTGGTCTAGGTGCGTGACTACCAGCTGGCAGGTTGTGTGTTCGAATCCAGCTGGTGCTAGACTCTTCTTTTAACAAACATTTCTTCGAAAAAATAGAATAGCGATATTATGGACAATCAATTGACTTTTATATTTCAAAATATCGCAACATGATCGATATTTGCGATATTTTGAACATATCTTCCCTCCTGACAGTGGCTCCTGCTTCTATTGTGTGTGTGTGTGCAACAGAGTAAATTTTTATAGAGAAATGGAGGCTGGACAGTATGCGTTACAATATAAACATTTATATTGATTTAAATCGTGTTCTGATTTAAATCGCAAACGCGTGTTTAATTATATGTGTTTTTTAATCATAATCAGGCTAATGCAACATAAATTGATACAGTATCTTTGTCTTCTAAGTATCTTAATAAACTTTCAGCATAGCTTTCTACCCGTCAAGATTTATATTTCTTGGGATTTTGGGATCAAATGTGGAAGGATTAGATTATAATCGTTTTTATTTGTCAAATACGTGATTGTATTTCTGAATGTTATGTGACACCTACAGCAGTTCACTGCTTTAAATACATCGAATTAAGAAAGTTATGTGTAGCACTTTAGAACTGTTTTCTGAACCAGGGAAAATCTGATCATGTTTCTCTATAACAATAATAAAAAACTTTATTTTACATATCGCCTTTAAAAGTGGCATCTCAAAGCAATACAGTAGATCGAAAAACAGTTAAAAGGGACCAAATTAAATACCAGACAATCGCAAACGCGTTTTCAATAAAATTATTTTATTCATTCAGCAGTTTGTGAGAGGGACATCCAGCAGGGAGAGACACACACACCGGTTTTCATTGACAAAATTGTTTTTTTTCAATTCCTCTTGTCTAACAGGAATGTTTTGTTTGTGGACAGACTGTTAGACAAGAGGAAAAGACCGCCTCCTCCTACGAAGCATTAATCGCGTATCTAAGGAAAATTGCAGTATACCTTTGTTCATGCACATCATTATACAGTACAGTATCTCAATTTGTATTTCGATTAAAAAAAATCGTTTGCCCAGCCACTACTGTTGTTATTGTTTTAATCCTGTAAAGCGTTTCCTTTTTCTGCGTTTTCCATTTCCTTTTTCTGATCACTCGCTTTCTGGATACACATCTCACCTGTCCTGTTCTTTGTTTTCCTGGTTTGCTGATTATGCCTGCTGCGGTCCACTCCTACCCTCACACCTAAAGAATACTATTTTAAATTTCTTGGCGCAGTTCATTAACCCTTGTATGTGCTGTCCGCGCCGAAAATGCAATTAAAAAAAAGTCAAAAAACGCGCTCAAAATACAATTTATAGCTTAATAAGATACACTCCACAGGCAAATTTAATTGTGTGTTAGTTTCCTGACTCCCATTATTTAAACTGCGACACTGATCATTCATCTCTAAATAAACTTTATTTTATATAGCGTTTTATGCGAATAGGTAATTAGATTGCTCATAAACCTAATCGCTTTTTCTACATAAACACAGCGTGATTGCTCTCTGAAAATGCTTTTCCTTTATTTTTAAAGTAGGCTCAGATTTCAACTATAGATCGTATTATTATAAACTTTCTTGGAAAAATGTATTTTATGTAAACCATGTTTGCTATTAATTCATTTAGGGCTAAAATACGTTCATTGTCTTCCAATCGAGTCGAGTTGACATTGGAAGCCTGCCACACCCGGACTGTTAAACCAACGCATTAGCACGTCAAAGCCCGTATTGGTATTGAGCCAGTATTGTCTTTAGTATTCCCCCCCTCTCCCCTCAATTCAATTCAATTCAAGGTGTTATATTTGCATGACAGATGGGTACAAGCAGTGTTGGGTATGTATATTGTAATGCTTTCGGCAGACAGGCACTGTGTAAGAGCCGGCGCACCAGAGGAGCGCACTGAGGGAGCGTCTGCATTTATAACTTAGTTTTTAAAATTAGTCAAGCAATATGAAGCATCTCCTTTTACGTTTAAGTCCCTTAAATACATTGAGCCAGCCACTACTGTTGTTATTGTAGTGGTTTGTCATCACTTAAGATTGCTTTTGATACCATCCTTACACAAAGCAGAAGGGAGATCTTAGTGCCTAAGCATAAAAAGAATAGGAGCATACTGCAACGCGTGTGAAGTCCATAAACGATATTAATTTTGGAACTTAAACATACAGTATATGGCTGGTCTCGGTACTTTAAAGAAAACATACACACCAGTATTCCATTTCTCCCTAAACATTTTAAGCATCGAAGTCTTTAACTAACGCGATACCGGAGTCAACAAGCATACTTTTAGAATTTGATTAAAAGGGAATATAATATGGAATCGCATATCTCAAGAAATTAATAACGATATAATTATGTTCATGTTGCAAAAGAACTGCAACGGACATAAAAACTCCCTTGCCTTTAACAGAGCGTTCCATAATTTCTAACTACGAAAATGCCAGGTGAAAGGATTTGTAAACATATTTTGTTAAAGCGAGTCAGTTTTTTCCGCAACACATAAAAGACATTTTTCCAAGAAAGTTTAGCCTTTGTCACTAATGAAACCACTAAATAAAGACATAAATCTAGAAATCTTAAGATTTGTTTTATTTAATGTTGGTAGCAGGATGAACTGTCAGAGTGTATATTTTGTCGCAGAGTTGCTGCAAGATGTTAACAGTGAAAAAGGTATTTAGAAATGAGTTATTTCAAGATGAAAATTTTCAGAATAATTGCAAATCTAGCAGGATAGAGAAAGCACAGAAAACTGGCAGTTAGATTGATCAGACTAGTATGAAAAGTCATTTAGCAAAGGGAATGAGAAGAGTGACAAACTAGTATACTTTAGATCTTTTTAAATCTGATCATGTTTCCCTATAACAATAATAAAAAACTTTATTTGATATATCACCATTAAAGGTGGCATCTCAAAGCAATACAGTAGATGTAAAAACAGATAAAAGGACCACAGATTACAAAGTAAATGCATATAAGAAAGACAAGCAGTTAGAGGTGCTACCAAAATTAGAAAATGAAGCAGATACAGACACTAAGTCTTCTGAAAAGAAAGGTTCTGAGGTTAGATTTAAACTGGCCCTGGTGTGTGTGTGTTTGTGTCTGTCTGTCCTGTGATGGACTGGCGCTATGTCCAGGGTGTATTCTGCCTTGTGTCCGTCGCTTACTGGGATAGGCTCCAAATCCTCTGTACTGGATAAAGAGATTAGAAATGGATGGAAGTAAAGGCACTGTGTGGATGGAACTATACACAGTGTTAGAAACCCACTATGAAATGGCAGCATCTCACTGAGAATAAAACATTTTATAGGGCTGGCTTAAGGAAACAGCCTTTCCACCTCTCTTGCACATCAGTATCCATACCTAGTTATTTAAACAAATTGCCTCTAATTATAAACATCTTAATATGCTGGCTCTGTGGATCCGCATCAGCTATGTTTGCCCATTCCTTCAATTCATGTGCATCCAACACACAGTTCAAAGCTAGCAACTACACAAAATCTAAAATATGAGCTCTACTTGCCACTTACAATACCAACAGTACCAGCTAACTTTAGTAGTGACATTTTCATGGATCTTTTTAACAATAAAATTTACAACATCAGACTTCAGACACAATTAAACAGGGCTCAAAAAAGTCTGGTACAAACATTTTCAGCATGGAATAAACCTTTACTTTAATGGTATAAACCTTAAATGGATTCATATTCTCAATAAGATTTGGTGCTCAGTAACATGACTTAGAAACTGACAGAAGACATACGTATCATGCTTATCCTTCTATTTTTCATAATTGTAAACTCCTTAAGGCAGTTACATTTTCTCTGTTCTGACCTGGAGTTACAGAGAAATTTAAATTCTAATAAGAGATTTGTAATGAGGAAAGTCATACCAATCACTCATACCAGGATTTGCAATCACAATACAAATACTTTCTTTCTGTATGTGTTTATTTTGCAGTTTGAGTCTATGGCATTCCTTTGGGGGTCTATACTCCAAGGCATGACTTTTTTATGGGAACATGACATTTTTTTAAAGTCTTTTAATGCAAGCTTCATATAAACCCTTAGCAGTGGTTACTGTCTGGAGCAGGTACTTGAATGGCACAGATTCATTGAAATGATTCAATTTCTTTTGAAAATATTTGGGATAATACATATTCCAGAAATCACAGCCGTTGAATTATCCAGAAATTAATTTCTCTCAGGGTGTATTTAACCCCTCATGGATGGCATTGTATGAAATGAGTTTGAAGTTCCCCATTTGCCTCTATTATGAGATGCTGTGGACACTATTTTATACATTTTAGGAGTGTCCATAGGAAGGTATGTTCTAGAAAGAGTGAACTTCTGTTTTGCCATTATTTTTAATAGGGGCGTTACATGTTTACACTTGGTGCTCCTACTAGAGGAGAGGATATGATTAATCTAGGCTTATCACAGAAACTGAAACACATCTGGTTGGTGAGTCTACTGTGGGTAAAATGTTACTGGTACCGCATGTTGTAAAGCTCGGTATTTTCTCTCTTGGCCTGACTTTTTTTAATGTCTGAGTGTTAGAATCCATGTTGTTGCTGGTAAGGGAATGGTAGGTGCTGTGATTGACACAGTCAAAGCCTTGTACAGAGATACCATTGTAGCTGTTTGACAGTATTTTAGATGCCCTTAGTTAAAAGCATGGGAGGAAGTACTGCCAAGGGAAGGGGGGGGAGCAAGGATTTTTTCTTTGATTTTGTGAGGTTATTTTTTGTTATATTGTGTTTCAGAAAGCAAGAAAATAAGATTTACTGTATGATAAAAAGAGAAAGAGCTGGAGTAGATCCTCAGATCAGTTTGCTACCAGCAATCAAACAAAAAAATGGAAAGAATTGTCTCCTCCTGATTGGAACCTTTCTTACTGTCTTATTATAATTTATCAGGCTATCTTTTAATTTCCACTGAGAGAAGGAAGTCACTTGTCATGCAGCTATTTTATTCTTCATTGCACAATATGCTCTAAGTTAGCAAATGAAACATGAAATAAATCAAGAATACGATTAACATGAATGTATAAACATCCAAACTATACTTTATCACATTTAATTATTGGGTTAGCTTTTTATTGAGCCAAAATGTTATAAATGTGTGAACGTCTGTAAAATGGAAATATTTATATTTTTCTCTTTTCTGTTACCTGCCTGACAGCATTTTGTATCCCATTCAGTATATTACTGGAAAATATTAGACCCAACCTAAAGAATTCATGGGGGTAGTGGGACACAGTACTGCAAAGAGTCTCCTAAAGGGACAGAGCTATTAGTACTTATGTGTTTGAGTCTGGAGAATATAGTAAACTCTAAACATTAAGGGAATGCATGGAATCGGAAAATATAAATTGCATAGTACACAAGACTTAACTGGTTTTATTCTAGGAAAGCAGACAAGACTGAGTCATGGGACTCAGAGGATCCAAGGCTAGACTGAGTATAATAGGCTTCGGGCTTCTATTGTGACATCTACTGTAAATTACAAAAATGTTAAAAGTAAACAAAATAAAGTAACTAGAATGTGGTCTGAAATCACCCCTTTAGACACCCCTTTTACTTCACTGGAGTCAGATATGAAAGGCAATAGTCTCCCGTTCTGTCTGCTGTGTGTTGCAGCAGAGGGACTCCCTGCAGCTGAAAGGGGCAGAGTAACTTGCATGCCCTCTAGTACAGTTTACACATGCACGACTTTAAAAGCTAGCAAGACAGGTTTCGATTCACATTAGCTGGCGAGCCTTGTTAAAAAACGAATGATAATGTAACATGCCACTGTTCATGAACAAAGTTATACTGAGATTTCCTAAGATACGTGATTAAAAAATAAATAAATAAAAATTTGAATCTCCTGCGGAACACATTCCATAAGAATCAGCGGTTTTACAGTATATATCGCCTTTAAAGGTGGCTTCTCAAAACGCTTTACGGGATAAAAACAACCAGAACAGCAGCAACAACAATATTGTATGTCGTTGCATTTTGAAAACCAAGTAATAACTTAACTATACAGTACGTGCAAACGTTTCGTATGTTGCTGTCGTGAATGCCTGCGTACCCATAAGTATTTTATTTGCCTTGAGTCTGTCTACAGTATCTCTGTCCCACTACCCCCCTCTCTCCCTCAATTCAATTCAATTCAAGGTGTTTTATTTGCATGACAGATGGGTACAATTCTTGTTGGGAATGTATACTTTGATATTTACACCCGGCGCGGCACCGAGGGAGCGTCTGCATTTATAACTTGGTTTTTAAAATTAGTCAAGCAATATGAAGCATCTCCTTTAACTTTTAAGTCCCTTAAATACATTGAGCACAGCTTTCTCACCATCCTTACACAAAGCAGAAACTGTCCGATGACTCACAGTACAAGTGGAAAGATTACAGATTTTAATCGTCTTTAATTTTGTCTTTAATTTTGCCTGTGGAGTGTATCTTATTAAGCTATAAATTGTATTTTGAGCGCGTTTTTTGACTTTTTTTTAATTGCATTTTCGGCGCGGACAGCACATACAAGGGTTAATGAACTGCGCCAAGAAATTTAAAATAGTATTCTTTAGGTGTGAGGGTAGGAGTGGACCGCAGCAGGCATAATCAGCAAACCAGGAAAACAAAGAACAGGACAGGTGAGATGTGTATCCAGAAAGCGAGTGATCAGAAAAAGGAAATGGAAAACGCAGAAAAAGGAAACGCTTTACAGGATAAAAACAATAACAACAGTAGTGGCTGGGCAAATGATTTTTTTTAATCGAAATACAAATTGAGATACTGTACTGTATAATGATGTGCATGAACAAAGGTATACTGCAATTTTCCTTAGATACGCGATTAATGCTTCGTAGGAGGAGGCGGTCTTTTCCTCTTGTCTAACAGTCTGTCCACAAACAAAACATTCCTGTTAGACAAGAGGAATTGAAAAAAAACAATTTTGTCAATGAAAACCGGTGTGTGTGTCTCTCCCTGCTGGATGTCCCTCTCACAAACTGCTGAATGAATAAAATAATTTTATTGAAAACGCGTTTGCGATTGTCTGGTATTTAATTTGGTCCCTTTTAACTGTTTTTCGATCTACTGTATTGCTTTGAGATGCCACTTTTAAAGGCGATATGTAAAATAAAGTTTTTTATTATTGTTATAGAGAAACATGATCAGATTTTCCCTGGTTCAGAAAAAAGTTCTAAAGTGCTACACATAACTTTCTTAATTCGATGTATTTAAAGCAGTGAACTACTGTAGGTGTCACATAACATTCAGAAATACAATCACGTATTTGACAAATAAAAACGATTATAATCTAATCCTTCCACATTTGATCCCAAAATCCCAAGAAATATAAATCTTGACGGGTAGAAAGCTATGCTGAAAGTTTATTAAGATACTTAGAAGACAAAGATACTGTATCAATTTATGTTGCATTAGCCTGATTATGATTAAAAAACACATATAATTAAACACGCGTTTGCGATTTAAATCAGAACACGATTTAAATCAATATAAATGTTTATATTGTAACGCATACTGTCCAGCCTCCATTTCTCTATAAAAATTTACTCTGTTGCACACACACACACAATAGAAGCAGGAACCGCTGTCAGAAGGGAAGATATGTTCAAAATATCGCAAATATCGATCATGTTGCGATATTTTGAAATATAAAAGTCAATTGATTGTCCATAATATCGCTATTCTATTTTTTCGAAGAAATGTTTGTTAAAAGAAAAGTCTAGCACCAGCTGGATTCGAACACACAACCTGCCAGCTGGTAGTCACGCACCTAGACCAGTCGGCTACAAGATAGCACGCATGAACAGGCAGGCGAAACAGCCCTACACAGCCCTGTCGCAGCACACGAATACCGTTATTAAATTCTTTAGATACGCGATTCCATATTATATTAGCAGAAAAGCTTAAAACTACCACTTTTTCACACGCTATTTCACATGCTAGTTAAATACTTCGATGCCTAAAATCGTTAGGGAGAAATGGAATACTGGTGTGTATTTTTCCTTTAAAGTGCCGATTCCTGGAATCTGACTGGCTGACACCCCTCTGAAGTGGTTCCATAAAATCTGGTATACGGAAAAGAAAGCGTTGATAAATACAAGTGTCTTTTAATACACTCTTTGCTGTGCTCTTGAGGATCCTTGTGATATTTTAAGCTCTAGTTGAATGATAGGTGTCGCATTTTAAATCATTTTCGTAGTTAGAAATTATGAAACGCCCTGTTAAAAGCAAGGAAGTTTTTATGCCCGTTGAAGTAAAACAAAATGCCTGACAAAGTATGGCTTGGACAGATTCCAAGTGCTTGTACAAATGTGCTAAAGAAATTATACTTTGAGTATACAGCTTGTCCAAAGTCATCCATTATTAATACTATTAGTAATATCTTCAGTAAAGGCTTTGATGCATAAATATTTCTGATAAAGGTAGGTTGTGTACTTTTGTCCAACTGAGCAATCTTGCTTTCATAAAATATACCAACATTTTAATGACTGATGATTAACATGCTGTAATACACAGTTCAAAATTAAAGGCTCAAATGCTGTACATGAGAGGTTAAGCTCCCCCTGGCGGTTTTACAAGGCGACGCCGGATAGTTAACCACGTGACACCACGTTAACTGTGTCATACTGCGTGATACTGCGACACGCCCACCGGGGTATGCCGCGAAATACCTCACTCATTTTGAATGGCTGCATCTGTATACTGTCCTACAACTGTTATTATTGATCACCGAATTATTGTACTTGACATGACTTCATTCAGCCTTTCCTGAACGTCTATGACAGGCAGAGAGAGTGCTGTTTCTGGTGCGATCTTTTGCAGCTGACATTTCACTGTTTTAAACGAACAAGAAATTAGATTGCTCATAAATCAGTTATTCTATATAAACACAGCGTAATTGCCCTCCGAAAATCCTCTTTTTCTTGTTCGTTTTAGAGACCTTGATCGAAACTGATTTTAGATGTCAGAAAGGATTTATTTTCTCTGTATTTCCTACATTGCTTTGTCGAGATTTTAACTTTATATCTAACTTTATATCTAGGCTCAGATTTCAACTATAAATCGTACAGTAATTAATAGCAGTAAATACTGATGTTTTGCGCCCTCTTACCACAAAAATATATGTTTTGTAGTTGGGATTAACTTTATTTCGTACGCGTAGCTACTCCGATTCGGACACCGAACAGTTAAAGATGGCGGCAAATCAGACACCCAGAGAGGGGGCGTCTTCTCGCCTCCATAACTAAAATGCCAAATAGGAGTGGCTTAAGCGACATACACAGTCGTGTAACTGACAGTTTGAGGTAGCCTATCGTGTAAATTTCGCTTTGTTGCTGATAGGTTAAGCTTTCGAAACTCTGCCCCAAAGTCATGTGACTGATTTTTCGCCCTGTTTCGTTGGTTAAACGCAATGATCACAAGCACCACCATGGTAACTGGGATGTGTAGTTTTTAATTCCGTTTGAATTATAACTGTACGTACTGTCTTCATATTTGGCCAGGGCTTTAAAGAGAAGGCGCGCCAAAAAATTTCGGTGCCGTCGTCTCCGCTTTAAAGGTACCCCCGTGCTGGAAGAATTTGACCTCGGAACGTTTGCCCAGCGTAGTTATAGTGGACATAAAAACAAGAGTTCGCTGGCATTATATCCTAGAAGACACAGACCGGCCCCAGACCGGTAAATGCTTGATGAACTAGGGATTGGACAGTTTCCAAGTGCTTGTACAATCGATGGAAATGTTCAAATAAATGTGCAAAAGAAATAAACAAAATAATCATTTATTTCTTTATCATATTAGCTAGCTAATATCCTCTCTTTGCTAGTTAGTGGCTGTGTTTCTGCGTTGGGTAGCAACGGGTGACTGTTCTCAGGCGGAAGATGTAAACAGCTTAATTTTCGTGTTAAATAATTTTTAAAAATTAAAATTCATTCTATACAGCAATCACATATTTGGGTACCGTTTCATACAACTTTCATGCTTAAAATGTTTAGGGAGAAATGGAAGACTGGTGTGTATTTTTTCTTTAAACTATCAAGACCAGCCATACACAGTACAGTTAATGTACATACAGTAATGTTTATGTTCCTAAATTAATATCGTTTATGACCTTCAGATGCGTTATGCTCCTCTTCTTTTTATGCTCAGCTACTAAAATTTCCCTTTAGTGGTAAAATTCCATATAAATATTCAAAACTAAGCAGATTGAAATGTGCACAGTAAAGACATTAGATGATTAAATCTTTTCACTACCAACCAATGCACCACGAGTGCCCCTGTCGGTCATTTTGGCCAGCCAATCACTTACCGCGGTGCCCTACGGTGCCCTGCGGGTTGGTTACTGTACCACGGGTTTTTACCGCTCATTTTGAATGGCTGCATCTGTAGGTTGTCTCTCGCAGTGTTCAGGAATTGCATTCCGAAACTGAGTCAGATCAAAAGTTGTAAGAAAAGCACCTATGGTGTCGGTTCGAACAGCTTTATTGATTCGATGTTAAAGGCCGGAAATGGGGCACAAGACACGCGACCGCAAAAAGCGTCGCCATCTGCTTCCAGCTGCAAAATGCCGTTTGCGGACGCTGAAGCATTTGAACTTGAACTTTATTGCCATATGTAACCGGTACTGGTACAATGGAATTCTTACTTACAGAAGGTCTCTCGATTGTAAAACAAGTGTAAAAAACAAGACAAAGTGCAAACAGTGCATCAAGACAATGTACAAACAAACAATAGACAATGTGCAAGTAAACATGTAGACATTTCTTTCCAAGGCAGCGGGTACAAGCGATCTCGCGTTTTAAAACCACCAGGAAAAGCAGAAAGGCACTTTTCCTTGCTTGCGCCGGCACACAACGACGTGAGGAGGACACCGTAGTCGGCAGGATTCGAACCTGCGCGGGGAGACCCCAATGGATTTCTAGTCCATCGCCTTAACCACTCGGCCACGACTACAGCAAGCGTCGCCGTTGCTGCGTTCTTGCTACAATCTCACATGGATCGCGAGGCGCCGGCGGAAACCTTTTTCAAAGTCGTTCTCCATTAAAAAAAAAACCTTTTCAAAATACAAGCCTTGCAGACAGACACGCCTCAGAGGACTTAAGGGTGGCTTCATGTGGGAATGATAAAGTCTCCCCGTCCGGACAGGAAAATGGCACTTTGTTAGACACAAAGAAACAATCAACAACAGACAAATGTCCACAAGCATTTAAGAAGCCGCACCATGTTCTTGCTACAATCTCACACGGATCGCGAGACGCCGGCGGAAATCTTTTTCAAAGTCGTTCTCCGTTAAAAAAAAAAACCTTTCCAAAATACAAACCTTGCAGACAGACACGCCTCAGAGGACTTAAGGGTTGCTTCATGTGGGAATGATAAAGTCTCCCCGTCTGGACAGGAAAATGGCACTTTGTTAGACACAAAAAAACAATCAACAACAGACAAATGTCTACAAGCATTTTAGAAGCCGCACTTGAAATAGCTCTTACATTCGTGTTAGACGCAGGAATCGCCTTTTTATTGACGCTCTTACAAATGCCATGGAAAGCAAAACAAAGCAAAGCAGAGCAGAACAAAACGAACAAAATAAAACCCTCATGTCCTGCACTTGAATATAATGCCGTTACGTGCCGAAGCGGTATTGGACGTCATCCTAGCACTGCAACCCGGGGCGTACGGTATATGGGAACGAGCACACGTCACGAATCGTCTCTAATCACTCCCTGCACTGTAAGGCGCCTTGAAGCGTGCACCCTCAACATTCATCTTTGCGCATCTGTGAAAGGTAAACTCTTGAGCAAACTCTGAACCAGACGCTCAAACTCCAGCTAGGAATAGGGGTAGCATTCCCACGCTACTTGAACACTTTGTTTACGCTCAGTGCTGGATTTTGGGAACTTAAGCACGAGTGGGACTTTTCTCCTATCTGTCAATTCGTTTTGTTTTAGAGACTCTTGGCTGTCTGTGTTGAATAGTGCAGCGTGAAGAAAACGTTTTCGAAAACTGTGCCGGCTCAAAAGTTGTAAGAAATCCTCTCCAGCTCTTTTAAGTCTCTTCAGTTTTGTCATTTAAAGTGAAACTAGATGTATAACTGGAGCCTCACTTATGCAAATATTGCAAATTTACATAAGTGAGGCTCCAGTTCGACATCTAGTTTCACTTTATATGACAGAAGTACGTCAGACTGTGCCGGACTGGGGGATCACTTCCGGTTATTTTTACCATCTTAAACATTTGAAATCCTCCCCTAGGCAATTGTGACACTTCATCTTGGCTCCACCTTGGACACTCTTCAATCTTCCATCACTTCTCTCTTCTCCCACAACACTCTCGTCTGTCGGCAGTATGTGGCGTTTTTGAATTACCACCAATCTCACCACAGCAAGAAAGCAACGGGTTTTGGCAAGAGAGGAGGAGACTACCTGGCCCGAACGGGGATCGAACCCGCGTCCTTGGCGTTATTAGCACCACGCTCTAACCAACTGAGCTAACAGGCCTCGTGCCCGCTGTCCTCTCTGTGCTGCAAAAAATGGAATTCAGGGAAGTTTCTTTTGTCCTTCTTTGAATAGAAAGCCCTGCGATTCAGTGTACGGGCTTTCTCGTGCTGTTTAATTGTTCTTGTAACCCAAATCCTACACTGGCCTGAAGTGCCCCCCCATTTCACAGCATTTTTCAGCTGATTTCAAATGTACCTAAAGGAGAAGCATTATTGAAGACCATCAATTACCAAGAGCTTTTGTCAAAGGTTTTGGTGGTCACTTTTAATGACCACAGAGAGCTATGACCTCGGTTTTACATCTCATCCAAAAGACGGCGCCTTTTTACCACACAGCGTCTCCGTCACTATACTGGGGCATTGGGACCCGCACAGACCTCAGGGTGAGCACCCCACCCCTGGCTCCATTAACACCGCTTCCAGCTGTAAGCTTTGCTTTTCCCTGTAGGTCACCCTCATCCGGGTACTGACCTGGCTCACACCTTCTAAGCTTTAGTGGGTTTTCAGTTGCGAGTTGAAAGGGGATGCAAGTGATGGAGCCGCTCGCTGCAAAAGCCACTGCATTGGCCGGGAATCGAAACCCAGCCTCCCGCATGGCAGGCGAGAATTCTACCACTGAACCACCAATACACGCTGCAAGGGGCTCCAAAAAAGACGCTTTTTTACCACTCTGTGCTGGATGTTGGGTCCCAAGGGAACTTCTGGACGAGTGAGAATTTTCTGCTATCAAAATTTGGTTTCGGAGACTTTTGGCAGCCTACAGATGCAGCCATTCAAAATGCGCGGGCGATACCGCATTATTTTGCGGTACGCTGTACGCAGTCTACCGCAAGCTTCCGGTAAATACCGCGAGTTACCGTAAATTCTCCTATAATACGACAAGCAAAATAATAGTATCCGGAATTTCCGCAAGGTGGAGCTAATAAAGCTCAACCTCTCATGTTTGAGCTGTGGCCATCAAAGTCTTTAACGAAGATATTACTAATAGTATGAATAATGAATGACCTTGGACAAGCTGTAAGTGTAAACTCAAAGTATTGCCCTGGTCAACATTCTTTTTTTCATTGACCGTCTTTGTAAAAGTAACACCACAGCATTTCGCAATCACGCATTTGTTTCCAATCATGCAAAGTACAGTAATTTTTGAGAATCGATTCACCATGCCTTTCACATGCTCATAAAAGAGATTGATTTAGGAACATAAACATATTACCGTATGAAAACTGTACTGTATACAGTATGTATATGTATATTTAATGTCTTAACTGTGCCCGTTTAAGTATTGAATATTCATATCTAATTTTACCACTGAAGGGAAATCTTAGTAGCTGAGCATAAAAAGAATAGGAGCATACTGCAACGCGTGTGAAGGCCATAAACGATATTAATTTTGGAACATAAACATAGAGTATATGGCTGGTCTCGGTACTTTAAAGAAAACATACACGAAACATGGTTTCATTATGACCAGAATCGGTCTTGAGATATTTTTAACTTGATTTACAGTATTTGAGAGGTATGTCTTAACACCGATACTACAGTGCTTAAGTACTGCTCACGTATATGTTTCTAGGTTTATATTATGCATTTCATACGGTCAAATTACTTTTGAGCAACTAATAAGAAGCGCGAAACGGTATGCGTTTTAGTTTCGTTTTGTGCTGGGACCCGTGGATTGATTAGAGATATCAAGTACATACAAGTCATTTTTTAAATGTTGTAGTTCGTCTTGAAAAAATGTTACGAGTACATCATCTATCAACAATTACACAGGTTCTGTTTCCATATTGCGGATTTTGGTTACGTAATATTATTTTCTAGATTTCACGTTGTGAATATATGATTTGGGCAAACAGAGCCGCAAAGAAGTACATTATGGGTTGTTGTTGTTTTTTTTGCAGTTTTATCTAGAACAAGCGATGCTTAAACCTTTGTCTGATTCTTGTGAAACTATCCACACGACAGTTACAGTACCTAGGAGTTGACTTCAGTGATGTCACTGATGGGATGTTTCTAAAAATCCATCCTCTGTAAAACGTCTTCTCTAGTTGTCCTGCATATGTATTCGCTAATGAAGCTGTGTGTTCTGAGCCTGGATCTCTACATTTCTGTATGAACCAGCTTAGAGGGCTAAAGACAGCTTGTGTTTAAATTGAGTGTAAGGCAATTTATGCTTCTAAAGTCATGGTCAGCATTTATTATTGTACTGTGCTGTAAACTTGTTCTGTGCCTAGTCACATTATTTTATAGCGTTTTTATAGTGTTATCAAATCCGGTGGCGCTGTGTGTTAGTTTCCTGACTCCCATGTCACATGGTCTGTGATTGAAACCTGTGAAACCGGTTTAATTCGTCACAGCCAGCACTCCGGCAGAGAGGGGGTTGTACTCGTAAAGTAGAAGCAGGCGAGATTTCCAGCGAAAGACACCTCCCCCCCACCCTCATACGATTCGCATTGTAATTACCCATTGTAATTGTATTACACATTGTACACATGCTTAAAAGAGAAGAGAGAAAACGCAAGCCTTCTTCAGGTGAGAGGGTCTTCTGCTCAGAATGAACTTGAACTTTATTGCCATATGTAACCGGTACTGGTACAATGGAATTCTTACTTACAGAAGGTCTCTCGATTGTAAAACAAGTGTAAAAAACAAGACAAAGTGCAAACAGTGCATCAATACAATGTACAAACAAACAAAAGACAATGTGCAAGTAAACATGTAGACATTTCTTTCCAAGGCAGCGGGTACAAGCGATCTCGCGTTTTAAAACCACCAGGAAAAGCAGAAAGGCACTTTTCCTTGCTTGCGCCGGCACACAACGACGTGAGGAGGACACCGTAGTCGGCAGAATTCAAACCTGCGCGGGGAGACCCCAATGCATTTCTAGTCTATCACCTTAACCACTCGGCCACGACTACAGCGAGCGCTGCCGCTGCTGCGTTCTTGCTACAATCTCACATGGATCGCGAGGCGCCGGCGGAAACCTTTTTCAAAGTCGTTCTCCATTAAAAAAAAAACCTTTCCAAAATACAAGCCTTGCAGACAGACACGCCTCAGAGGACTTAAGGGTGGCTTCATGTGGGAATGATAAAGTCTCCCCGTCCGGACAGGAAAATGGCACTTTGTTAGACACAAAGAAACAATCAACAACAGACAAATGTCCACAAGCATTTAAGAAGCCGCACCATGTTCTTGCTACAATCTCACACGGATCGCGAGACGCCGGCGGAAATCTTTTTCAAAGTCGTTCTCCGTTAAAAAAAAAAACCTTTCCAAAATACAAACCTTGCAGACAGACACGCCTCAGAGGACTTAAGGGTTGCTTCATATGGGAATGATAAAGTCTCCCCGTCTGGACAGGAAAATGGCACTTTGTTAGACACAAAAAAACAATCAACAACAGACAAATGTCTACAAGCATTTTAGAAGCCGCACTTGAAATAGCTCTTACATTCGTGTTAGACGCAGGAATCGCCTTTTTATTGACGCTCTTACAAACGCCATGGAAAGCAAAACAAAGCAAAGCAGAGCAGAACAAAACGAACAAAATAAAACCCTCATGTCCTGCACTTGAATATAATGCCGTTACGTGCCGAAGCGGTATTGGACGTCATCCTAGCACTGCAACCCGGGGCGTACGGTATATGGGAACGAGCACACGTCACGAATCGTCTCTAATCACTCCCTACACTGTAAGGCGCCTTGAAGCGTGCACCCTCAACATTCATCTTTGCGCATCTGTGAAAGGTAAACTCTTGAGCAAACTCTGAACCAGACGCTCAAACTCCAGCTAGCATTAGGGGTAGCATTCCCACGCTACTTGAACACTTTGTTTACGCTCAGTGCTGGATTTTGGGAACTTTAGGACGAGTGGGACTTTTCTCCTATCTGTCAATTCGTTTTGTTTTAGAGACTCTTGGCTGTCTGTGCTGTATAGTGCAGCGTGAAGAAAACGTTTTCGAAAACTGTGCCGGCTCAAAAGTTGTAAGAAATCCTCTCCAGCTCTTTTAAGTCTCTTCAGTTTTGTCATTTAAAGTGAAACTAGATGTATAACTGGAGACTCACTTATGCAAATATTGCAAATTTACATAAGTGAGGCTCCAGTTCGACATCTAGTTTCACTTTATATGACAGAAGTACGTCAGACTGTGCCGGACTGGGGGATCACTTCCGGTTATTTTTACCATCTTAAACATTTGAAATCCTCCCATAGGCAATTGTGACATTTCATCTTGGCTCCACCTAGGACACTCTTCAATCTTCCATCACTTCTCTCTTCTCCCACAACACTCTCGTCTGTCGGCAGTATGTGGCGTCTTTGAATTACCACCAATCTCACCGCAGCAAGAAAGCAACGGGTTTTGGCAAGAGAGGAGGACACTACCTGGCCCGAACGGGGATCGAACCCGCGTCCTTGGTGTTATTAGCACCACGCTCTAACCAACTGAGCTAACAGGCCTCATGCCTGCTTTTCTCTCTGTGCTGCAAAAAATGGAATTCAGGGAAGTTTCTTTTGTCCTTCTTTGAATAGAAAGCCCTGCGATTCAGTGTACGGGCTTTCTCGTGCTGTTTAATGGTTCTTGTAACCCAAATCCTACACTGGCCTGAAGTGCCCCCCCATTTCACAGCATTTTTCAGCTGATTTCAAATGTACCTAAAGGAGAAGCATTATTGAAGACCATCAATTACCAAGAGCTTTTGTCAAAGGTTTTGGTGGTCACTTTTAATGACCACAGAGAGCTATGACCTCGGTTTTACATCTCATCCAAAAGACAGCGCCTTTTTACCACACAGCGTCTCCGTCACTATACTGGGGCATTGGGACCCGCACAGACCTCAGGGTGAGCACCCCACCGCTGGCTCCATTAACACCGCTTCCAGCTGTAAGCTTTGCTTTTCCCTGTAGGTCACCCTCATCCGGGTACTGACCTGGCTCACACCTTCTAAGCTTTAGTGGGTTTTCAGTTGCGAGTTGAAAGGGGATGCAAGTGATGGAGCCGCTCGCTGCAAAAGCCACTGCATTGGCCGGGAATTGAACCCGGGCCTCCCGCGTGGCAGGCGAGAATTCTACCACTGAACCACCAATGCACGCTGCAAGGGTCTACAAAAAAGACGCTTTTTTACCACTCTGTGCTGGATGTTGGGTCCCAAGGGAACTTCTGGACGAGTGAGAATTTTCTGCTATCAAAATTTGGTTTCGGAGACTTTTGGCAGCCTACAGATGCAGCCATTCAAAATGCGCGGGCGATACCGCATTATTTTGCGGTACGCTGTACGCAGTCTACCGCAAGCTACCGGTAAATACCGCGAGTTACCGTAAATTCTCCTATAATACGACAAGCAAAATAATAGTATCCGGAATTTCCGCAAGGTGGAGCTAATAAAGCTCAACCTCTCATGTTTGAGCTGTGGCCATCAAAGTCTTTAACGAAGATATTACTAATAGTATTAATAATGAATGACCTTGGACAAGCTGTAAGTGTAAACTCAAAGTATTGCCCTGGTCAACATTCTTTTTTTCATTGACCGTCTTTGTAAAAGTAACACCACAGCATTTTGCAATCACGCATTTGTTTCCAATCATGCAAAGTACAGTAATTTTTGAGAATCGATTCACCATGCCTTTCACATGCTCATAAAAGAGATTGATTTAGGAACATAAACATATTACCGTATGAAAACTGTACTGTATACAGTATGTATATGTATATTTAATGTCTTAACTGTGCCCGTTTAAGTATTGAATATTCATATCTGATTTTACCACTGAAGGGAAATCTTAGTAGCTGAGCATAAAAAGAATAGGAGCATACTGCAACGCGTGTGAAGGCCATAAACGATATTAATTTTGGAACATAAACATAGAGTATATGGCTGGTCTCGGTACTTTAAAGAAAACATACACGAAACATGGTTTCATTATGACCAGAATCGGTCTTGAGATATTTTTAACTTGATTTACAGTATTTGAGAGGTATGTCTTAACACCGATACTACAGTGCTTAAGTACTGCTCACGTATATGTTTCTAGGTTTATATTATGCATTTCATACGGTCAAATTACTTTTGAGCAACTAATAAGAAGCGCGAAACGGTATGCGTTTTAGTTTCGTTTTGGGCTGGGACCCGTGGATTGATTAGAGATATCAAGTACATACAAGTCATTTTTTAAATGTTGTAGTTCGTCTTGAAAAAATGTTACGAGTACATCATCTATCAACAATTACACAGGTTCTGTTTCCATATTGCGGATTTTGGTTACGTGATATTATTTTCTAGATTTCACGTTGTGATTATATGATATGGGCAAACAGAGCCGCAAAGAAGTACATTATGGGTTGCTGTTGTTTTTTTTGCAGTTTTATCTAGAACAAGCGATGCTTAAACCTTTGTCTGATTCTTGTGAAACTATCCACACGACAGTTACAGTACCTAGGAGTTGACTTCAGTGATGTCACTGATGGGATGTTTCTAAAAATCCATCCTCTGTAAAACGTCTTCTCTAGTTGTCCTGCATATGTATTCGCTAATGAAGCTGTGTGTTCTGAGCCTGGATCTCTACATTTCTGTATGAACCAGCTTAGAGGGCTAAAGACAGCTTGTGTTTAAATTGAGTGTAAGGCAATTTATGCTTCTAAAGTCATGGTCAGCATTTATTATTGTACTGTGCTGTAAACTTGTTCTGTGCCTAGTCACATTATTTTATAGCGTTTATATAGTGTTATCAAATCCGGTGGCGCTGTGTGTTAGTTTCCTGACTCCCATGTCACATGGTCTGTGATTGAAACCTGTGAAACCGGTTTAATTCGTCACAGCCAGCACTCCGGCAGAGAGGGGGTTGTGCTCGTAAAGTAGAAGCAGGCGAGATTTCCAGCGAAAGACACCTCCCCCCCCACCCTCATACGATTCAAATTGTATTACAGCATTGTAATTACACATTGTAATTGTATTACACATTGTACACATGCTTAAAAGAGAAGAGAGAAAACGCAAGCCTTCTTCAGGTGTGAGGGTCTTCTGCTCAGAATGAAACGCTAAAATGTAATGTAGGCTCTGAATGGGTTCAATTATGATTTGGGCTTGATTAAGGTCGCTGCCTTTCATCTAAAACCCTACTTGAATCCTTCGAAACTAAAAATCAGTGTTTGTGAGTTCTAAATAAAGAGGTATCCAGGTAACAGTGATACGGGCGGACAGTCTGGGGAGATCGCCCGTTTTCCATGTAAATAGTTCCCTGGTTCCGCACCCCTTGGTGTTTCTCTCGCTCTCTCTCGGGTCACCTGATCATTAGCTCGAAAGATTTCAGTGCTTTGTGTATATTCTAATGGTAGTGGGGGCAGGGTGTGTGCGAACAGGTTTGGTTGAAATTGCATTGGAGATCTATGTTCTTCACACCTGAAACATTTCCTCTGAAAGCATTTTCTTCGCAGTTTAACCGATCTTGTTACAGCATGTTACAGTTTACTATTATTAACCATATTAATTTTAAGTGCTTAATGCCATTTTTTGACCAGGCACGAATATTCTTAAGTCCATATCTTCGCAAGGGACTCAGTGCGAATTGCAATACTAATTAAATTAAAACTACTAACTACTAACTAATACTAATTAAAACAAACCAGAAACGTGTTGTTCTGTCTAATGACATTACAAGTGGAAAGATTACAGATTTTAATCGTCTTTAATTTTGTTACGTTATACATTTTAGAAACGTTTCATCCATACAAACACCACAAAACTATTTTCGATTGTATTTCTGAATAGTATGTTACACTTAGTTCACTGTTTTAAATACATCTAATTAAGAAAGTTAGGTGTTAGCATAAACTATTAGCAATCAATAATATTAAATTTAGCACTGTAATAAGCTGTTGCACTTTCCCCCGCATCTTGTAAAAATATATTTTCATTGTTCAAATATACATTAAGTCTGACTATCATATAATAAGTTAAATACAAAACTAAAGAAAAAATAGGGTTAAATATAATTCAAAATATTTTGCTAACAATGTTAACTGTTTATGAATAATAAAATGTATTAACTAAGGAGTAGGATGGCACAGTTGTTAGTATGTTTTTTGTTTTGTTTCTTTTTCATAAATACAACAGTAGTACCTGATGTCTCAGTGGCTTTCAAAATTAAATTATGCATGCAAACCTGTGAACCAGAAAGATAACTAAGATACCCATCCATTTATAATGGTGGCGAAGTGGTTAGCATTGCTATCTTGCAGCACTGGGGTCTTAGGTTCAATTTCTGCCATCCTGTGTGTGTGGGGTTTACATGTTCTCTCTGGGTTACATGGTTTTTCTCCATATGTGTGATATGACTCCCTCTCGCACTCCGAAACATACTGGTAAGTTAATTGGTTTATGGGAAAACTGGCCCTGGTGTGTGTGTGTTTGTGTCTGTCTGTCCTGTGATGGACTGGCGCTATGTCCAGGGTGTATTCTGCCTTGTGTCCGTTGCTTACTGGGATAGGCTCCAAATCCTCTGTACTGGATAAAGAGATTAGAAATGGATGGAAGTAAAGGCACTGTGTGGATGGAACTATACACAGTGTTAGAAACCCACGATGAAATGGCAGCATCTCACTGAGAATAAAATATTTTATAGTGCTGGCTTAAGGAAACAGCCTTTCCACCTCTCTTGCACATCAGTATCCATACCTAGTTATTTAAACAAATTGCCTCTAATTATAAACATCTTAATATGCTGGCTCTGTGGATCCGCATCAGCTATGTTTGCCCATTCCTTCAATTCATGTGCATCCAACACACAGTTCAATGCCAGCAACTACACATAATCTAAAATACAATCCTTATTTCAGTATCTATGTAAACATATAGTCTGTTAACTTCATCATCTTCATCAAAAGTATGCCTAACCCCATTAGGAAGTGTTCTTGTTATAAGTGTATTCCTCAGCTTTCCCCAAATTATCTTCTTCTTGCCAACATCTCTAGTCTTTTATCCTGCAATAACTCAGCCAACACTTAAATCTCCAAAAGCTGCTTGTGTTAATTTCTTTAAATCACAAATATCATGTGTAAATACTGGCCATGTAATACTCTGCATTGCGGAATAATAGTTTATTTTAAAGGGAACTAGAGAAATCAAGAAAAGCTTTTTTTCTAGAATTAATAAATGCACATCCTGTTCACTGGGGAAATTAAATCCACACTGAGCAATCTTCAATATGTTCAGAATATGACAGCAAGAATCCTATCAGGGATGCATTACACCTGTTTTCAAGTCCTTGCACTGGTTACCTATCAGATTTCGAGTCAACTTCAAAATCCTTATCCTCCTTATATACTGTCCTACAACTGTTATTATTGATCACCGAATTATTGTACTTGACATGACTTCATTCAGCCTTTCCTGAACGTCTATGACAGGCAGAGAGAGTGCTGTTTCTGGTGCGATCTTTTGCAGCTGACATTTCACTGTTTTAAACGAACAAGAAATTAGATTGCTCATAAATCAGTTATTCTATATAAACACAGCCCTCCGAAATCTATATAAATTGCCCTCTGAAAATCCTCTTTTTCTTGTTCGTTTTAGAGACCTTGATCGAAACTGATTTTAGATGTCAGAAAGGATTTATTTTCTCTGTATTTCCTACATTGCTTTGTCGAGATTTTAACTTTATATCTAAATTTATATCTAGGCTCAGATTTCAACTATAAATCGAACAGTAATTAATAGCAGTAAATACTGATGTTTTGCGCCCTCTTACCACAAAAATATATGTTTTGTAGTTGGGATTAACTTTATTTCGTACGCGTAGCTACTCCGATTCGGACACCGAACAGTTAAAGATGGCGGCAAATCAGACACCCAGAGAGGGGGGGGGGGGGGCGTCTTCTTGCCTCCATAACTAAAATGCCAAATAGGAGTGGCTTAAGCGACATACACAGTCGTGTAACTGACAGTTTGAGGTAGTCTATCGTGTAAATTTCGCTTTGTTGCTGATAGGTTAAGCTTTCGAAACTCTGCCCCAAAGTCATGTGACTGATTTTTCGCCCTGTTTCGTTGGTTAAACGCAATGATCACAAGCACCACCGTGGTAACTGGGATGTGTAGTTTTTAATTCCGTTTGAATTATAACTGTACGTACTGTCTTCATATTTGGCCAGGGCTTTAAAGAGAAGGCGCGCCAAAAAAATTCGGTGCCGTCGTCTCCGCATTAAAGGTACCCCCGTGCTGGAAGAATTTGACCTCGGAACGTTTGCCCAGCGTAGTTATAGTGGACATAAAAACAAGAGTTCGCTGGCATTATATCCTAGAAGACACAGACCGGCACCAGACCGGTAAATGCTTGATGAACTAGGGATTGGACAGTTTCCAAGTGCTTGTACAATCGATGGAAATGTTCAAATAAATGTGCAAAAGAAATAAACAAAATAATTATTTATTTCTTTATCATATTGGCTAGCTAATGTCCTCTCTTTGCTAGTTAGTGGCTGTGTTTCTGCGTTGGGTAGCAACGGGTGACTGTTCTCAGGCGGAAGATGTAAACAGCTTAATTTTCGTGTTAAATAATTTTTAAAAATTAAAATTCATTCTATACAGCAATCACATATTTGGGTACCGTTTCATAAAAATTTCATGCTTAAAATGTTTAGGGAGAAATGGAAGACTGGTGTGTATTTTTTCTTTAAACTATTGTAGTGGCAATGCTTGTTAATAAGACAGAATTAAGCGTTGGTATGCTCCTAAAGGAGGCCCCATCTCACCCTCCATCTCTGTGGTGCAGCCACAGAGAAAGAATTCATGCAAGCTGATTTAAGATGTTTTTCTTTTGATAAGAAGCAAGCTCCCAGACGGGGATGCAATTAGCTAAGCCTGGCTATCATGATCAATGGTCATCCACTGGCGCCTATCTGTCTAGGGAGTGCCGAATGGACATCTGGACTGCATTTCTAAGTGTCAAGAGTAAGTGACTTATATCTCACCTTGACCAACCAATCAGGGACTGGCAGGGCGTGGTAATACCACGTGGGTCTCCAATGCCCGCCAAACTCTCAACCAATCAGCACACATCTGGGTCTTGATCAAAAAGGGAGCGCAAGCTCAGTTCTGGGCTCTCCTTGGCCATTTTCACGCATCCTCAGAGACAATCACGTGACAACTGCTGTTGTCTGCAAAAGGACTTGGACTTTGTTCTAAGCGCGAGGCCGAGGATCCCGTACGTATTCAGAATTCTACCAACGTGAATGCTCCGCTTGATCAACGGCAGCCTACAGTTGGACCCTCGTCGACAACCTGAATAGCTTATTCAGAAGCAGCGCTGGACCGGGAACGAACCAGCTTCTTCCCAGGCAAAAGAGTGACTTGTGAGGACTCGCGGTCACACTCTGTGCATAGAGACTTTCTACTAGCCAGCCGGACTGCTGGTAGATCCCTTCGGAGCAACGACTGCCCTGCGCGCCGCAGTCAGATTCCTCCGCCCGTCCTACTCCGAGCTGCACCTCGACTGGTTGGCCGGTAGCCAGAGGACGCCGACACAACGCCCATTGGACAACCGCTGCAACAGAGCCTGTCAGCTGGTTTGGTGTTCGTGCCGGGAAATTCCAAATCCAAACACAGTGGATAAGTAAACCCCATGTTCTACATTGCGTCTCGAGAATTTAATTGTACCTCAACACAAGTTGTTATCAATTTAATTCATGAGTAATGTATTTACTTCCGAGTTTAGAGTAACAGTGGGTAATAACACTGATTAGCGATTTGGTAACCGAACGATATATATTGACATATATTCTCTGTTGTGTATCTCTTTGTGTTTGCATCTCTTCGAGATTATATACCTTGTATATTGATAACCCTCACAGTAAGGTCTGCCGCTCGTATCCAGGCAGACTAGTATATGTTTGGTGCACAGTTTATATTAATAAATGTATCTCGTGTATTGAACCCGTGTGTGTGCGTTGTTAGTTGTTCTGACGATTGATTTTCTAAAAGCCCCAACGAACAACCTCGTGATTACTGCTACAATTGATAATTGTCTCAGTAAACCCATCAAACCACTACATTTAATGGCGTCCCTGGGTGGGCGAGTTTAGAATGAAATGAGAATCAATCGCACAGAATAACTGATATTGCTGTGAGTTCAAGTTCAGCACAGCACCGCGGCTTCTATACGCGAATACCGGGTGTGCTGATAACTGCGTAAAGAAATCCCCCTGTTTTCTAGCGTTTAGTGTAACGTGTACTGATTGGAAATCCATCTGCTCGGGTGTTTAGATTCCATACTGTATTTTGGTAAAAGAAAAAAAAGTAATACTCTTAAAGTTTCTCTGACGTAATGACAATGGCTGCTAAAATGTCTGAAGTGGAGTCGCTTATAAGTACTATTTCTAGCGACGACAATCCTGGTTACTGGAGCGGTATCGAAAAGTTGAACTTTGATGATATTGAGAAGCTGCAAGTAGATTTAGTAGCTAAGGTAGCGAACCAGCTTAACACAGGAGGGTCCGTGAACGCAGTTCAGGTCCTATCGAGTTTCGCCTTAAATCTAGCTAAACAGCTGGAACTGTCTTTGTCCGAGCTGACAAAGTTTCAAAAGCTTCAGGGAAAGCTAGAAAGATATAAGGCGGAGCGAGTTGAGTTGTTGGATATAATCAGAGAAAAGAGAGTGAAAAATGAGGAAAGTGAAGACAGACTCAGGGAAGTTTTAGGTAAATTAGATGACCTGTCTGCTAGAGAAACTGCGGCTGAGGTAGCTAGGAGAGACCTGGAAGCGAGCTTGAAAGAAAAAGAAAAAGAAATTGAGCGTTTAAATGAGCTCAGCCAGGAAAGGCAAAAGGAGTTAGATGCTGCCGTACTGGAAGCAAAACAGGCTAGATCCCACTTGCATGCCAGCCCACCTAGCAGCCCGGAGCGCTCACCCAGCGCGCCGGGAGGAGGTTTCTCCCGGCCAGGGTCTGTGGTCGGATCGGCATGGGGGAGATCGCCGAGTCCTGCGCGAGACGCAAGGGCGATGCAATTCAGGCATAGACCCCCTGCTCCTGATCACGGCCGTCCCCCTGCCCGCGGAGAAACCGTAAAAATTAACCTCCACTCCCTGAGGCAGTTAGCCAAAGATGTAGAAAGGTTTGACCCGTCAGTGTCAGGGAATAATGTGGAAACCTACATCGATGAGCTGAGACATACTTTGCAGTTTATGCCCGGAGCATCCGAACAGGAAAAGGCTATGTTAGTAAGGAAAACTACTAGCCGAGCGGTCCACGAGTGGATGTCTAGACAAGGACCGGAGGTCTGTAATAGCTTTGAGGAGCTGTGTCAGGCAATGATCGGAGAATTTTCGGCTTTTATCGATCCCATAGCTGCCGTGGCCGCTGCGCACCATATTAAGCACGAAAAAGCTGAAGCCCCTCGCGACTATTATGAGAGGCTTAGGCGCACTTATTTTGCAGGGCGGAATGAAGAGGGTTGCGAAGAGAACGTGAATTTCAAAGGTTTATTCATTGCTAATCTGCATCCCTCAATCAGGAAAATGATTGTGATGCACACTGATGCAAAAGCGATGAAAATGGCTGACATTAGAAGGTTGGCTCAAAAAGCCTGGGGAGCTGAAGTCTCTGCTTCCTCAGAGCGAAAACCTGCTAAAACGGCCGTGTTCGCCACTAAAGCCAGCAGGGTTGACGACTCGCCTCAGCTCGAGGGAGCTGAGGTTCCTGAGCCCGCTAAGCCCCGGCGCAAAATAGGCAGGCAGGACCGCACTAAGCGTCAGAGCCGCCGTGAGCGCTACGGGGAAGGCAAGGGCACAGGCAGAGCCTATCAGAAGGCTGGACGAAGGGAGTCGACTGCAACCCGCCTGGACAGGCTTGAACAAGCCCTGCTTGAGAGATCAGGACAGGGTAAACCTTCCGCACTGAATGCCGGAAGCGTGAATGAGCTTAGTGGGACCACGCCCCTTCTCACTGGAGGAGGCGGGGATCCATCCCAAACCCCTCCCTCAGTCTATCTGATTGGGTGGGAGGGTTCCTGCCTGGAAGAAGGCTGTGACTCTGAGTTGGGCGCTGACCCCGCCCCTGAAGTCAAAGAAAAGGCAGGCTTCCAACAATTCTTAGGGAATCTCAGCCAGAAAGGCAAAGCAAGGCGTATTTATATCAAGGTTTCTCTTGAAAACGTCTTAGATAGAGAAGCACTGGTTGACACTGGGGCTGAAATTAGTTTGATGTCAGCCGATCTACTCAGCGAGCTCAAACGAGTAGCGAAAGGAAAAGGCATCAGACTTAAGGTAGAACCGTGTAAGATAGATATTTCCAGCTATACCCAGGATCATGCCAGGATCACACACCGAGTGTGGGTGGCACTTAGGTTCGGGCCAATGAACGTGGTGCATCCTGTTTACATCTCTAGGTTTAAAACAGAGCCACTACTCATTGGCCAAGACCTGCTTGACAGGCTGGAGCCTCTGGTGGACTGCCAGCGTGGAAAATTGTGGGCTCAGGTCAAGCACCCTAAGCCTGTCGTACAGCAAAAAGGGGGGTTCAGTGGTTATGCTGTGATCACACAGTGCCCACTGAACACCATAGCTGAGTTGGAGGATTCTCCTGGTTCCTCTGGACGAGAAATAAATGTCTCTTCTTGCTTTCCAAAACTACAGGGAAGTCCTGCCCAGGCCAGCACTCCCACGGTCTCCCAACTACAGGAGCAGTGCTCCGAGCAGCTGCTTGACCCGCCAGGTAAAGCACACCCCTTTTTCATCCCTGAAGAAGAGTGGATCTCCCTGTCCGGTAATGAATGGGAGTCCTTTCTGTGCGCCCTGGTACCTCAGGGGGACAAGGACTACCACCCCATGGTGGTGGGAGGGGTCCAGGTGGCAGAAGTGCAGGTTGATGATGTAATTCTCAGCCTCAGCTCTGAGAAGTCCATAATCAGTGAAGGTCTGTTCGAGGACCTGTCGCGAAGCCGTCAGGTGACCCTGGTGACGCAATCACAGGGTCTGTGGTGGGCACCCCCACCTCATAGGTCCATTTGGAGCAAAGGAAGCTGTGCAGCTTCCATCTCCATCGGAAAAAGGAAGTTTGCTCACTACTTCCAGGTAGCACCTCAGCTGACCCATTCGGTCTGTATTGGTGCAGACCTGTTGGTTCGACTGGGCGCCCAGCTGGACACAGTAAACAGTGTGCTGTGGACACGGGTGAACCCAGATGCCCACTCTCTAAGCGGCGACCCCGAGAACATTCGGTCAGGTCAGACGATTCCTCAGGCCTGCCAGGTAGTAAACGAATCGGACCTGATCGTTCCTGCGTCAACAGCAGGGTTTCCGGTACGCCTTGTCCTAAAGAAGGGACAGAGGATGGATGCTGGCCGAGATCAGGCATGTGTTGACCCAGCTCTCCCGTGCAGGGGCCAAACTGTCTCTGGCTAAGGGACAGTGGTGTAGGACCCAAGTGGAGTACGTGGGACTATTGGTTGGAGCCCAAGGCATACAGCCACAGTCCAGCAGAGTCCAAGCTATCCAGAATATGAAGTCGCCCACTAACCTGTCTGAACTGCGCAGCTTTCTGGGAGTATGTAATTATTCCCGGCAGTTCATTGAGGATTACGCTGAAATAGCAAGGCCCCTCCACAAGCTGCTGCAGAAAGACGTGCCCTTTGAGTGGGGACCTTCCTCAGAACAGGCTGTGATGGAGCTGAAGCGCAGACTCGGTAGTGCGCCGTGCTTGGCCTACCCTGACAAAAATAAGGTCTTCTACCTTGAAGCAGGGTTCTCAGAGCACTGCCTTGGGGCTGCTCTGAGTCAGGAATATGACCAAGAGCGAAGGGTGGTGGCGTATGCCAGTCGAGCCCTGAACCCAGTGGAGCAAAAGTTCTTGGACTGCGAGAAGGCCCTGTTGTCTACGGTCTGGTCGGTAGAACACTTCCGTAGTTATGTAGGGGGACAAAAGATCATCATCGAAACCTGCCACCAACCTGTGACATTCCTGCATAGCCAGAGACTGAAAGCGGGCAGGGTGTCAAATAGCAGGATTGTGGCATGGATGATGGCCCTACAAGGCTATGAGATAGAGGTACGTTATGCACAGAGCAAGAAAATGTACCTGGGACAGGGCCTGGCTTTGGGCCAAGTGTGTCACGGCTGTGACACTGACATGGAAGCTCCAGAAACAATTCCCGCTGCTGAGCTACCGAACAATCACCGGTACTACGATGAAAACGTGGGCCAGGGCTTACCCATGGCCTATGTTGACGGTTGCTCTTTTCGCCACGAACAGCAGGTGCTAGCAGGGGTAGGAGTAGTCTGGCAAGACAATACTCCCTGTGGGCCGACCCGCTATAAGCTAGGACCAAAGACTAGTCAGTATGCGGAAGTAGCTGGGGTGCTGATCACCCTCCAGCAGGCCCTGACAAATGGCCTTAAACAATTTGTCATCTGTAGTGACTCGAACTACGCCCGACATAGCTTCGTGTCCCATCTTCCGTATTGGAAGGGTACCGGCATGAAAAATGCCCGGGGCAAGGAAGTAAAGAACAAAGAGTTGTTCCTGGCCAGTGACAAGCTCACGACCGAGGCTGGAATGATGGTTTACTGGAGGAAGGTGAAGGGACACTCCCAGGTGAAGGGACCCGACAAAGACGGGAATGATGAGGCCGACCGGCTGGCTAAATCTGGCGCCTTAGAGGGTGAACCCTGGCAGTTCCAGCAGGAATGGCTACCCCCAGAAACCGTGGCTGAGGTCAAGGCGGTCACCCGAAGCAGGGCTAGACAGGATGTCGGAGCTGACCCTCAATCTGTAGTGCTTGGGTCACAGGGTTTTAACACCGATCTTGCGGAAATGCAGAAACAGGACCCAGCAATTGGGCTAATGTATCAGCATATCGCTGACCCAGTGCGTCAACCTCTTTCGGAGCAGGTGCTGAGCCAGTCTCCAGAGCTGAAGGAGCTGGCAGAGGTGAAAGACAACCTAAAAATTATAAAGGGGTTGTTGGTTTGTGTACCAGTTGCACAAGGTGTCCCAAAGTGGGTAGTTCCCCGCTGCCATCGGGGGGTCATGATCCAACACGCTCATGACGAGCCCTGTGGGGGTCACCGGGGAATCAAGGCCACGTACGACACTATCCAGCAGGTGGCATTCTGGCCTCACATGGGCCAAGACATCGCCGCGTATGTAAAGGGGTGTCTGACGTGTAGCCAGTTCCAACCATCACGGCCCTTGCACCGTGCACCACTCCAGAAAAAGGGCATGACATTCCCCTGGTCCAATCTACAAATGGATTGGGTGGGGCCGCTGGTGAGGTCATCCAGAGGGAACAAATATTTCCTCACGGTTACGTGTGCATTCACAAAATGGATTGAGTGCCTCCCAGCACCCAACGACACGGCAGAGACAACTGCAGTGCTGTTGGTGAACCATGTGTTCAGTCGATGGGGACTCCCCCTGACCGTGGACTCGGATCGGGGAACCCATTTCACAGCTACAGTAATGGCAACCCTGTGGAATATGCTTGGGGTCAAGGCCCAGTTGCATATCTCCTACCACCCTCAATCCTCGGGCCAGGCAGAAAGGGCAAACCGAACGGTGGTTAGTATGCTCAAAAAGTTTGTCTCCACCAGCAGTAGGGACTGGGACATTAAGCTGCCCCTGGTTCTGATGGCCATCCGAGCCACGCCCCATTGCTCTACGGGGGTCCCACCTTTTGAGATGATGACAGGTCGGAAGATGACTCTTCCCCTACACTGTCTTTATGGGGTGGAGGACCTGAGCACGACGGGGGCTGCTACGGCCCATCAGTATGTGTCAGCAAGCACATCTGCAGGCAACCTTTGCTTTTGCCCAGAACAATCTGGGAAGGAGTGCAGAGGGTAGGAAAGCATACTATGACCGAAAGGCAGTTAACCAGGAACTCCAAGTAGGAGACAAGGTCCTGTACTTCCAATTTGCCAAACCCACAGGGGTGGCCCGGAAATTCTTACCCAGTTGGACAGGACCCCACGAGATTGTCGATAAGGTATCACCGGTAGCTTATCGAATTCGGATTGAAAAAGGAAGGCAATCTCTGGTCTATAAGTGGGTGCATCGCAACCACCTCCGGTTGTATCGCCCACCTCAAATGGCGCCGGAGGACACAGAATAGGGTTAAAAGTCTAAACCCGATCAAGAGGGGGGTGCCCCTTTGTAGCTGCAGGTAGTTAGGTACTGTAGTGTAGGTCCTCCTAGGAAAATATATTCAAAATTATAGTGGAACTGTACCATGTGCCTCATCTGTGTTCCAGAATGGGAATCCTAAAACTGCCACGGCTGGTCCTGACAGTGCTGTGGATCGCTTCGACACAGCCCCTTGAAGTTGTGGAACCCGGTCCTCCTACCGGCATAGTCCTGCAGGACGCTCCCGGATTGTTGTTAACAAATTGCAGAACATATACTCAGCGAGTGTATGTGCGGCTGGACCCAAGTGATGTGTTTCGGAAGCACATCAACATGAACAGTAGGGTGTCCCATCATGGCAGGCAGTGGGCTAAGGATGCTGTATGGCATGCCCAGCTAGACACTATACACATGCTCCGCCAGCTGAGGAAGGCAACAGTCAGCCAGGAGGAGATGACAGGCCTCAGCCGCCCCAAAAGGTTCTTGGGGGGTCTGATTGCTGCGGCCTCCGCCGTGGGCTCGCTATTTTCAGCTGGTCTGTTTGCTGCTTACACTGTCACCCTGACCACCCTGAGAAGGCAGGTGTCTGGGTTACTTAAGGAAATGCCAGAAATTCAGGACAGGCTGTATCAACAGCAGCAGCGGCTGGAAAGCCTAGGGAAAACCTTACAGGGCACAATATTAGCAGTAAACCTTCATGCAGCAGTGTTAAATAACACCCTCCACACCGTGGGCAGGATTGTCGACGTGTTACAGTGGGATTATGCTTACGTGCAACAGGTCAGGATGCTGATGCAGGATTTGCTTAGGGAGCTTAGTGCCAAGATAACTAGCTTAGCCATGGGACAGATTCCAACTTACTTGGTTCCACTGTCCTTAGTAGAAGAAGTACTTAGGACAACCACTTCTGAGATGGTGCAGCCATTACAGGTACATTTTGCATACAGTCTAGGCAGTGCCATTCCTATACATGTCAACCCTGAAGCCAAGGAAATAGGTTTCCTGTTGAACCTTCCCATCGTGAGTGGCAAGGATATCTATAGACTCAAGTCTATATCGAACGTTGGCTTCTGGAGGGGGGACATGCATGTGAAGTTGACCACCCCACCGCTCGTAGCTTACCAGGAGGATGATCCAAATTTGTATCTTGTTCCAAACCTGGAACTGTGTATATCAACCAAGGATATCCACTGGGTATGCCCAAGTAAGCCATTCCTTAGGGACACAACTCAGAGGTTGTGTGGTATCAGAAAGGGGGCTGCCACTGAAAAGTGTAAAGCCACAGTGACGAGCAAAAGTGAGGTTAACGAACCCCAGTTTGAGCAGGTGGGAAAGAAATGGCTGGTCAGCACACCACAGTTAACGGTTACAATAACATATGACAGGCATGATACAGCTACCGAAGTGCAGCTACCCAACCAAACAGTTTTTCTACAAGTTCCTGAAGGAGCGATAGTGCATCTCAACGATTTAGCACTGTATCACCTGGAGTCAGAACTATACGAAACGGAACTCGAGATTGTGGACGCTTTCAGAGGACACGGCATTGACTTGGATGAGAGAATCCAAGAGACAGTAAGTCTTGAGGGTGTACAGGTAGTCGAATTTGTTCTTAACGACACAAACTTAAAAACTACACTGGTAGGTCCCAAGCACAGTCGTTGTGGATCCTCTGGGGCGCTAGGAACAATAAACGTGGTCATCTTGACACTGCTGCTGGGTAGCTGGATCATGGCTGGGGTAATGTGTTGGATGCTGTTCTCTTGTATCAAAGCCTTGCGGGGTAGTTTGAATGAGACAAAGGGAGCAATGGTTTATCACCGAAATCAGGTAACCACTCCCAAACGTCTGCCTGCTGCAGAGCTATCCGATACTGATAGTGAACTGCCGGAAGTTTAAGGTCTAGAGCTAATGATGATGCCCAATGCCTCATTCCTAGGTACCTTATAACTGAGAGCAGGTATACGCAACGTTCTTTCCAACACTATTTCCTGTACAAATTCTCGAGAGGTAATGTGAATATTGGGTGGTAGAATCCACCGTGGTACAACAAACATCACTTAACTCTGTTTTTGTTTTGAAGGCAACAACGCCTCAGGACCTCGTGACCTTCAAAAAGGGGGGATATGTAGCGGCAATGCTTGTTAATAAGACAGAATTAAGCGTTGGTATGCTCCTAAAGGAGGCCCCATCTCACCCTCCATCTCTGTGGTGCAGCCACAGAGAAAGAATTCATGCAAGCTGATTTAAGATGTTTTTCTTTTGATAAGAAGCAAGCTCCCAGACGGGGATGCAATTAGCTAAGCCTGGCTATAATGATCAATGGTCATCCACTGGCGCCTATCTGTCTAGGGAGTGCCGAATGGACATCTGGACTGCATTTCTAAGTGTCAAGAGTAAGTGACTTATATCTCACCTTGACCAACCAATCAGGGACTGGCAGGGCGTGGTAATACCACGTGGGTCTCCAATGCCCGCCAAACTCTCAACCAATCAGCACACATCTGGGTCTTGATCAAAAAGGGAGCGCAAGCTCAGTTCTGGGCTCTCCTTGGCCATTTTCGCGCATCCTCAGAGACAATCACGTGACAACTGCTGTTGTCTGCAAAAGGACTTGGACTTTGTTCTAAGCGCGAGGCCGAGGATCCCGTACGTATTCAGAATTCTACCAACGTGAATGCTCCGCTTGATCAACGGCAGCCTACAGTTGGACCCTCGTCGACAACCTGAATAGCTTATTCAGAAGCAGCGCTGGACCGGGAACGAACCAGCTTCTTCCCAGGCAAAAGAGTGACTTGTGAGGACTCGCGGTCACACTCTGTGCATAGAGACTTTCTACTAGCCAGCCGGACTGCTGGTAGATCCCCTCGGAGCAACGACTGCCCTGCGCGCCGCAGTCAGATTCCTCCGGCCTTCCTACTCCGAGCTGCACCTCAACTGGTTGGCCGGTAGCCAGAGGACGCCGACACAACGCCCATTGGACAACCGCTGCAACAGAGCCTGTCAGCTGGTTTGGTGTTCGTGCCGGGAAATTCCAAATCCAAACACAGTGGATAAGTAAACCCCATGTTCTACATTGCGTCTCGAGAATTTAATTGTACCTCAACACAAGTTGTTATCAATTTAATTCATGAGTAATGTATTTACTTCCGAGTTTAGAGTAACAGTGGGTAATAACACTGATTAGCGATTTGGTAACCGAACGATATATATTGACATATATTCTCTGTTGTGTATCTCTTTGTGTTTGCATCTCTTCGAGATTATATACCTTGTATATTGATAACCCTCACAGTAAGGTCTGCCGCTCGTATCCAGGCAGACTAGTATATGTTTGGTGCACAGTTTATATTAATAAATGTATCTCGTGTATTGAACCCGTGTGTGTGCGTTGTTAGTTGTTCTGACGATTGATTTTCTAAAAGCCCCAACGAACAACCTCGTGATTACTGCTACAATTGATAATTGTCTCAGTAAACCCATCAAACCACTACACTATCAAGACCAGCCATACACAGTACAGTTTATGTACATACAGTAATGTTTATGTTCCTAAATTAATATCGTTTATGACCTTCAGATGCGTTATGCTCCTCTTCTTTTTATGCTCAGCTACTAAAATTTCCCTTTAGTGGTAAAATTCCATATAAATATTCAAAACTAAGCGGATTGAAATGTGCACAGTAAAGACATTAGATGATGAAATCTTTTCACTACCAACCAATGCACCACGAGTGCCCCTGTCGGTCATTTTGGCCAGCCAATCACTTACCGCGGTGCCCTACGGTGCCCTGCGGGTTGGTTACTGTACCACGGGTTTTTACCGCTCATTTTGAATGGCTGCATCTGTAGGTTGTCTCTCGCAGTGTTCAGGAATTGCATTCCGAAACTGAGTCAGATCAAAAGTTGTAAGAAAAGCACCTATGGTGTCGGTTCTAACAGCTTTATTGATTCGATGTTAAAGGCCGGAAATGGGGCACAAGACACGCGACCGCAAAAAGCGTCGCCATCTGCTTCCAGCTGCAAAATGCCGTTTGCTGAAGCTGAAGCATTTGAACTTGAACTTTATTGCCATATGTAACCGGTACTGGTACAATGGAATTCTTACTTACAGAAGGTCTCTCGATTGTAAAACAAGTGTAAAAAACAAGACAAAGTGCAAACAGTGCATCAAGACAATGTACAAACAAACAATAGACAATGTGCAAGTAAACATGTAGACATTTCTTTCCAAGGCAGCGGGTACAAGCGATCTCGCGTTTTTAAACCACCAGGAAAAGCAAAAAGGCACTTTTCCTTGCTTGCGCCGGCACACAACGACGTGAGGAGGACACCGTAGTCAGCAGGATTCGAACTTGCGCGGGGAGACCCCAATGGATTTCTAGTCCATTGCCTTAACCACTCGGACACGACTACAGCGAGCGCCGCCATTGCTGCGTTCTTGTTACAATCTCACATGGATCGCGAGGCGCCGGCGGAAACCTTTTTCAAAGTCGTTCTCCATTAAAAAAAAAACTTTTCCAAAATACAAGCCTTGCAGACAGACACACCTCAGAGGACTTAAGGGTTGCTTCATGTGGGAATGATAAAGTCTCCCCGTCCGGACAGGAAAATGGCACTTTGTTAGACACAAAAAAACAATCAACAACAGACAAATGTCTACAAGCATTTTAGAAGCCGCTCTTGAAATAGCTCTTACATTCGTGTTAGACGCAGGAATCGCCTTTTTATTGACGCTCTTACGAACGCCATGGAAAGCAAAACAAAGCAAAGCAGAGCAGAACAAAACGAACAAAATAAAACCCTCACGTCCTGCACTTGAATATAATGCCATTACGTTCCGAAGCGGTATTGGACGTCATCCTAGCACTGCAACCCGGGGCGTACGGTATATGGGAACGAGCACACGTCACGAATCGTCTCTAATCACTCTCTGCACTGTAAGGCGCCTTGAAGCGTGCACCCTCAGCATTCATCTTTGCGCATCTGTGAAAGGTAAACTCTTGAGCAAACTCTGAACCAGACACTCAAACTCCAGCTAGCATTAGGGGTAGCATTCCCACGCTACTTGAACACTTTGTTTACGCTCAGTGCTGGATTTTGGGAACTTTAGGACGAGTGGGACTTTTCTTCTATCTGTCAATTCGTTTTGTTTTGGAGACTCTTGGCTGTCTGTGTTGTATAGTGCAGCTTAAATAAAACGTTTTCGAAAACTGTGCCGGCTCAAAAGTTGTAAGAAATCCTCTCCAGCTCTTTTAAGTCTCTTCAGTTTTGTCATTTAAAGTGAAACTAGATGTATAACTGGAGCCTCACTTATGCAAATGGTGAGGCTCCAGTTCGACATCTAGTTTCACTTTATATGACAGAAGTACGTCAGACTGCGCCGGACTGGGGGATCACTTCCGGTTATTTTTACCATCTTAAACATTTGAAATCCTCCCCTAGGCAATTGTGACACTTCATCTTGGCTCCACCTAGGACACTCTTCAATCTTCCATCACTTCTCTCTTCTCCCGCAACACTCTCGTCTGTCGGTAGTATGTGGCGTCTTTGCATTACCACCAATCTCACCACAGCAAGAAAGCAACAGGTTTTGGCAAGAGAGGAGGAGACTGCCTGGCCCAAACAGGGATCGAACCAGAGACTTTGGCGTCACTAGCACCACGCTCAAACCAACTGAGCTAACAGGCCTTGTTCCCACTGTCCTCTCTGTGCTGCAAAAAATGGAATTCAGGGAAGTTTATTTTGTCCTTCTTTGAATAGAAAGCCCTGCAATTTAGTGTACGGGCTTTCTCGTGCTGTTTAATGGTTCTTCAAAAATTCAAATTCAAATCCTACACTGGCCTGAAGTGCCCCCCCATTTCACAGCATTTTTCAGCTGATTTAAATGTACCTAAAGGAGAAGCATTATTGAAGACCATCAATTACCAAGAGCTTTTGTCAAAGGTTTTGGTGGTCACTTTTAATGACCACAGAGAGCTATGACCTCGGTTTTACATCTCATCCAAAAGACAGCGCCTTTTTACCACACAGCGTCTCCGTCACTATACTGGGGCATTGGGACCCGCACAGACGTCAGGGTGAGCGTCCCACCGCTGGCTCTATTAACACCGCTTCCAGCTGTAAGCTTTGCTTTTCCCTGTAGGTCATCCTCATCTGGGTACTGACCTGGCTCACAGCTTCTAAGCTTCAGTGGGTTTTCAGTTGCGAGTTGAAAGGGGATGCAAGTGATGGAGCCGCTCGCTGCAAAAGCCACTGCATTGGCCAGGAATCGAACCCGGGCCTCCCGCGTGGCAGGCGAGAATTCTACCACTGAACCACCAATGCACACTGCAAGGGTCTACAAAAAAGACACTTTTTTACCACTCTGTGCTGGATGTTGGGTCCCAAGGGAACTTCTGGACGAGTGAGAATTTTCTGCTATCAAAATTTGGTTTCGGAGACTTTTGGCAGCCTACAGATGCAGCCATTCAAAATGCGCGGGCGATACCGCATTATTTTGCGGTACGCTGTACGCAGTCTACCGCAAGCTACCGGTAAATACCGCGAGTTACCGTAAATTCTCCTATAATACGACAAGCAAAATAATAGTATCCGGAATTTCCGCAAGGTGGAGCTAATAAAGCTCAACCTCTCATGTTTGAGCTGTGGCCATCAAAGTCTTTAACGAAGATATTACTAATAGTATTAATAATGAATGACCTTGGACAAGCTGTAAGTGTAAACTCAAAGTATTGCCCTGGTCAACATTCTTTTTTTCATTGACCGTCTTTGTAAAAGTAACACCACAGCATTTTGCAATCACGCATTTGTTTCCAATCATGCAAAGTACAGTAATTTTTGAGAATCGATTCACCATGCCTTTCACATGCTCATAAAAGAGATTGATTTAGGAACATAAACATATTACCGTATGAAAACTGTACTGTATACAGTATGTATATGTATATTTAATGTCTTAACTGTGCCCGTTTAAGTATTGAATATTCATATCTGATTTTACCACTGAAGGGAAATCTTAGTAGCTGAGCATAAAAAGAATAGGAGCATACTGCAACGCGTGTGAAGGCCATAAACGATATTAATTTTGGAACATAAACATAGAGTATATGGCTGGTCTCGGTACTTTAAAGAAAACATACACGAAACATGGTTTCATTATGACCAGAATCGGTCTTGAGATGTTTTTAACTTGATTTACAGTATTTGAGAGGTATGTCTTAACACCGATACTACAGTGCTTAAGTACTGCTCACGTATATGTTTCTAGGTTTATATTATGCATTTCATACGGTCAAATTACTTTTGAGCAACTAATAAGAAGCGCGAAACGGTATGCGTTTTAGTTTCGTTTTGTGCTGGGACCCGTGGATTGATTAGAGATATCAAGTACATACAAGTCATTTTTTAAATGTTGTAGTTCGTCTTGAAAAAATGTTACGAGTACATCATCTATCAACAATTACACAGGTTCTGTTTCCATATTGCGGATTTTGGTTACGTAATATTATTTTCTAGATTTCACGTTGTGAATATATGATTTGGGCAAACAGAGCCGCAAAGAAGTACATTATGGGTTGTTGTTGTTTTTTTTGCAGTTTTATCTAGAACAAGCGATGCTTAAACCTTTGTCTGATTCTTGTGAAACTATCCACACGACAGTTACAGTACCTAGGAGTTGACTTCAGTGATGTCACTGATGGGATGTTTCTAAAAATCCATCCTCTGTAAAACGTCTTCTCTAGTTGTCCTGCATATGTATTCGCTAATGAAGCTGTGTGTTCTGAGCCTGGATCTCTACATTTCTGTATGAACCAGCTTAGAGGGCTAAAGACAGCTTGTGTTTAAATTGAGTGTAAGGCAATTTATGCTTCTAAAGTCATGGTAAGCATTTATTATTGTACTGTGCTGTAAACTTGTTCTGTGCCTAGTCACATTATTTTATAGCGTTTTTATAGTGTTATCAAATCCGGTGGCGCTGTGTGTTAGTTTCCTGACTCCCATGTCACATGGTCTGTGATTGAAACCTGTGAAACCGGTTTAATTCGTCACAGCCAGCACTCCGGCAGAGAGGGGGTTGTACTCGTAAAGTAGAAGCAGGCGAGATTTCCAGCGAAAGACACCTCCCCCCCACCCTCATACGATTCGCATTGTAATTACACATTGTAATTGTATTACACATTGTACACATGCTTAAAAGAGAAGAGAGAAAACGCAAGCCTTCTTCAGGTGTGAGGGTCTTCTGCTCAGAATGAACTTCAACTTGAACTTTATTGCCATATGTAACCGGTACTGGTACAATGGAATTCTTACTTACAGAAGGTCTTACGATTGTAAAACAAGTGTAAAAAACAAGACAAAGTGCAAACAGTGCATCAAGACAATGTACAAACAAACAATAGACAATGTGCAAGTAAACATGTAGACATTTCTTTCCAAGGCAGCGGGTACAAGCGATCTCGCGTTTTAAAACCACCAGGAAAAGCAGAAAAGCACTTTTCCTTGCTTGCGCCGGCACACAACGACGTGAGGAGGACACCGTAGTCGGCAGGATTCGAACCTGCGCGGGCAGACCACAATGGATTTCTAGTCCATCGCCTTAACCACTCGACCACGACTACAGCAAGCGTCGCCGTTGCTGCGTTCTTGCTACAATTTCACATGGATCGCGAGGCGCCGGCGGAAACCTTTTTCAAAGTCGTTCTCCATTAAAAAAAAAACCTTTCCAAAATACAAGCCTTGCAGACAGACACGCCTCAGAGGACTTAAGGGTGGCTTCATGTGGGAATGATAAAGTCTCCCCGTCCGGACAGGAAAATGGCACTTTGTTAGACACAAAGAAACAATCAACAACAGACAAATGTCCACAAGCATTTAAGAAGCCGCACCATGTTCTTGCTACAATCTCACACGGATCGCGAGACGCCGGCGGAAATCTTTTTCAAAGTCGTTCTCCGTTAAAAAAAAAAACCTTTCCAAAATACAAACCTTGCAGACAGACACGCCTCAGAGGACTTAAGGGTTGCTTCATATGGGAATGATAAAGTCTCCCCGTCTGGACAGGAAAATGGCACTTTGTTAGACACAAAAAAACAATCAACAACAGACAAATGTCTACAAGCATTTTAGAAGCCGCACTTGAAATAGCTCTTACATTCGTGTTAGACGCAGGAATCGCCTTTTTATTGACGCTCTTACAAACGCCATGGAAAGCAAAACAAAGCAAAGCAGAGCAGAACAAAACGAACAAAATAAAACCCTCATGTCCTGCACTTGAATATAATGCCGTTACGTGCCGAAGCGGTATTGGACGTCATCCTAGCACTGCAACCCGGGGCGTACGGTATATGGGAACGAGCACACGTCACGAATCGTCTCTAATCACTCCCTGCACTGTAAGGCGCCTTGAAGCGTGCACCCTCAACATTCATCTTTGCGCATCTGTGAAAGGTAAACTCTTGAGCAAACTCTGAACCAGACGCTCAAACTCCAGCTAGCATTAGGGGTAGCATTCCCACGCTACTTGAACACTTTGTTTACGCTCAGTGCTGGATTTTGGGAACTTTAGGACGAGTGGGACTTTTCTCCTATCTGTCAATTCGTTTTGTTTTGGAGACTCTTGGCTGTCAGTGTTGTATAGTGCAGCGTGAAGAAAACGTTTTCGAAAACTGTGCCGGCTCAAAAGTTGTAAGAAATCCTCTCCAGCTCTTTTAAGTCTCTTCAGTTTTGTCATTTAAAGTGAAACTAGATGTATAACTGGAGCCTCACTTATGCAAATGGTGAGGCTCCAGTTCGACATCTAGTTTCACTTTATATGACAGAAGTACGTCAGACTGCGCCGGACTGGGGGATCACTTCCGGTTATTTTTACCATCTTAAATATTTGAAATCCTCCCCTATGCAATTGTGACACTTCATCTTGGCTCCACCTAGGACACTCTTCAATCTTCCATCACTTCTCTCTTCTCCCGCAACACTCTCGTCTGTCGGCAGTATGTGGCGTCTTTGCATTACCACCAATCTCACCACAGCAAGAAAGCAACGTGTTTTGTCAAGAGAGGAGGAGACTGAGAGGTATGTCTTAACACCGATACTACAGTGCTTAAGTACTGCTCACGTACATGTTTCTTGGTTCATATTATGCATTTCATACGGTCAAATTACTTTTGAGCAACTAATAAGAAGCGCGAAACGGTATGCGTTTTAGTTTCGTTTTGTGCTATGACCCGTGGATTGATTAGAGATATCAAGTACATACAAGTCATTTTTTAAATGTTGTAGTTCGTCTTGAAAAAATGTTACGAGTACATCATCTATCAACAATTACACAGGTTCTGTTTCCATATTGCGGATTTTGGTTACGTAATATTATTTTCTAGATTTCACGTTGTGAATATATGATTTGGGCAAACAGAGCCGCAAAGAAGTACATTATGGGTTGTTGTTGTTTTTTTTGCAGTTTTATCTAGAACAAGCGATGCTTAAACCTTTGTCTGATTCTTGTGAAACTATCCACACGACAGTTACAGTACCTAGGAATTGACTTCAGTGATGTCACTGATGGGATGTTTCTAAAAATCCATCCTCTGTAAAACGTCTTCTCTAGTTGTCCTGCATATGTATTCGCTAATGAAGCTGTGTGTTCTGAGCCTGGATCTCTACATTTCTGTATGAACCAGCTTAGAGGGCTAAAGACAGCTTGTGTTTAAATTGAGTGTAAGGCAATTTATGCTTCTAAAGTCATGGTCAGCATTTATTATTGTACTGTGCTGTAAACTTGTTCTGTGCCTAGTCACATTATTTTATAGCGTTTTTATAGTGTTATCAAATCCGGTGGCGCTGTGTGTTAGTTTCCTGACTCCCATGTCACATGGTCTGTGATTGAAACCTGTGAAACCGGTTTAATTCGTCACAGCCAGCACTCCGGCAGAGAGGGGGTTGTGCTCGTAAAGTAGAAGCAGGCGAGATTTCCAGCGAAAGACACCTCCCCCCCACCCTCATACGATTCGCATTGTAATTACACATTGTAATTGTATTACACATTGTACACATGCTTAAAAGAGAAGAGAGAAAACGCAAGCCTTCTTCAGGTGTGAGGGTCTTCTGCTCAGAATGAAACGCTAAAATGTAATGTAGGCTCTGAATGGGTTCAATTATGATTTGGGCTTGATTAAGGTCGCTGCCTTTCATCTAAAACCCTACTTGAATCCTTCTAAACTAAAAATTAGTGTTAGTGAGTTCTAAATAAAGAGGTATCCAGGTAACAGTGAAATGGGCGGACAGTCTGGGGAGATCGCCCGTTTTCCATGTAAATAGTTCCCTGGTTCCGCACCCCTTGGTGTTTCTCTCGCTCTCTCTCGGGTCACCTGATCATTAGCTCGAAAGATTTCAGTGCTTTGTGTATATTCTAATGGTAGTGGGGGCAGGGTGTGTGGGAACAGGTTTGGTTGAAATTGCATTGGAGATCTATGTTCTTCACACCTGAAACATTTTCTCTGAAAGCATTTTCTTCGCAGTTTAACCGATCTTGTTACAGCATGTTACAGTTTACTATTATTAACCATATTAATTTTAAGTGCTTAATGCCATTTTTTGACCAGGCACGAATATTCTTAAGTCCATATCTTCGCAAGGGAATCAGTGCGAATTGCAATACTAATTAAATTAAAACTACTAACTACTAACTAATACTAATTAAAACAAACCAGAAACGTGTTGTTCTGTGTAATGACATTACAAGTGGAAAGATTGCAGATTTTAATCGTCTTTAATTTTGTTACGTTATACATTTTAGAAACGTTTCATCCATACAAAGACCACAAAACTATTTTCGATTGTATGTCTGAATAGTATGTTACACTTAGTTCACTGTTTTAAATACATCTAATTAAGAAAGTTAGGTGTTAGCATAAACTATTAGCAATCAATAATATTAAATTTAGCACTGTAATAAGCTGTTGCACTTTCCCCCGCATCTTGTAAAAATATAATTTCATTGTTCAAATATACATTAAGTCTGACTATCATATAATAAGTTAAATACAAAACTAAAGAAAAAATAGGGTTAAATATAATTCAAAATATTTTGCTAACAATGTTAACTGTTTATGAATAATAAAATGTATTAACTAAGGAGTAGGATGGCACAGTTGTTAGTATGTTTTTTGTTTTGTTTCTTTTTCATAAATACAACAGTAGTACCTGATGTCTCAGTGGCTTTCAAAATTAAATCATGCATGCAAACCTGTGAACTAGAAAGATAACTAAGATATCCATTCCTTTCTAATGGTGGCGAAGTGGTTAGCATTGCTATCTTGCAGCACTGGGGTCCTAGGTTCAATTCCTGCCATCCTGTGTGTGTGGGGTTTTTACATGTTCTCTCTGGGTTACATGGTTTTTCTCCATATGTGTGATATGACTCCCTCTCGCACTCCAAAACATACTGGTAAGTTAATTGGTTTATGGGAAAACTGGCCCTGGTGTGTGTGTGTTTGTGTCTGTCTGTCCTGTGATGGACTGGCGCTATGTCCAGGGTGTATTCTGCCTTGTGTCCGTTGCTTACTGGGATAGGCTCCAAATCCTCTGTACTGGATAAAGAGATTAGAAATGGATGGAAGTAAAGGCACTGTGTGGATGGAACTATACACAGTGTTAGAAACCCACGATGAAATGGCAGCATCTCACTGAGAATAAAATATTTTATAGTGCTGGCTTAAGGAAACAGCCTTTCCACCTCTCTTGCACATCAGTATCCATACCTAGTTATTTAAACAAATTGCCTCTAATTATAAACATCTTAATATGCTGGCTCTGTGGATCCGCATCAGCTATGTTTGCCCACTCCTTCAATTCATGTGCATCCAACACACAGTTCAATGCCAGCAACTACACATAATCTAAAATACAATCCTTATTTCAGTATCTATGTAAACATATAGTCTGTTAACTTCATCATCTTCATTAAAAGTATGCCTAACCCCATTAGGAAGTGTTCTTGTTATAAGTGTATTCCTCAGCTTTCCCCAAATTATCTTCTTCTTGCCAACATCTCTAGTCTTTTATCCTGCAATAACTCAGCCAACACTTAAATCTCCAAAAGCTGCTTGTGTTAATTTCTTTAAATCACAAATATCATGTGTAAATACTGGCCATGTAATACTCTGCATTGTGGAATAATAGTTTATTTTAAAGGGAACTAGAGAAATCAAGAAAGGCTTTTTTTCTAGAATTAATAAATGCACATCCTGTTCACTGGGGAAATTAAATCCACACTGAGCAATCTTCAATATGTTCAGAATATGACAGCAAGAATCCTATCAGGGATGCATTACACCTGTTTTCAAGTCCTTGCACTGGTTACCTATCAGATTTCGAGTCAACTTCAAAATCCTTATCCTCCTTATACAGATGCAGCCATTCAAAGTGCGCGTTACAGACACGTACCGCAGGTGGCGTCGCTCAGTGTGACGCAAGATGACGCGTGGCACCGCAGTACGTGATTGGTTGACCAACAGGGGCACTCGTGGTCCGTTGGTCTGTCGTAGAAAGACTTACAGTACAGTAAACGTCTTTGCTGTGCCCGTTGTAGATATTGAATTTTACCACTGAAGGGAAATCTTAGTAGCTGAGCATAAAAAGAATAGGAGCATACTGTAACGCGTGTGAAGGCCATAAATGATATTAATTTTGGAACATAAACATACAGTATATAGCTGGTCTTGGTACTTTAAAGAAAAAAATACACACCAGTATTCCATTTCTCCCTAACGATTTTAAGCATCGAAGTATTTAACTAGCATGTGAAATAGCGTGTGAAAAAGTGGTAGTTTTAAGCTTTTCTGCTAATATAATATGGAATCGCGTATCTAAAGAATTTAATAACGGTATTCGTGTGCTGCGACAGGGCTGTGTAGGGCTGTTTCGCCTGCCTGTTCATGTGTGCTGTCTTGTAGCCGACTGGTCTAGGTGCGTGACTACCAGCTGGCAGGTTGTGTGTTCGAATCCAGCTGGTGCTAGACTCTTCTTTTAACAAACATTTCTTCGAAAAAATAGAATAGCGATATTATGGACAATCAATTGACTTTTATATTTCAAAATATCGCAACATGATCGATATTTGCGATATTTTGAACATATCTTCCCTCCTGACAGTGGCTCCTGCTTCTATTGTGTGTGTGTGTGCAACAGAGTAAATTTTTATAGAGAAATGGAGGCTGGACAGTATGCGTTACAATATAAACATTTATATTGATTTAAATCGTGTTCTGATTTAAATCGCAAACGCGTGTTTAATTATATGTGTTTTTTAATCATAATCAGGCTAATGCAACATAAATTGATACAGTATCTTTGTCTTCTAAGTATCTTAATAAACTTTCAGCATAGCTTTCTACCCGTCAAGATTTATATTTCTTGGGATTTTGGGATCAAATGTGGAAGGATTAGATTATAATCGTTTTTATTTGTCAAATACGTGATTGTATTTCTGAATGTTATGTGACACCTACAGCAGTTCACTGCTTTAAATACATCGAATTAAGAAAGTTATGTGTAGCACTTTAGAACTTTTTTCTGAACCAGGGAAAATCTGATCATGTTTCTCTATAACAATAATAAAAAACTTTATTTTACATATCGCCTTTAAAAGTGGCATCTCAAAGCAATACAGTAGATCGAAAAACAGTTAAAAGGGACCAAATTAAATACCAGACAATCGCAAACGCGTTTTCAATAAAATTATTTTATTCATTCAGCAGTTTGTGAGAGGGACATCCAGCAGGGAGAGACACACACACCGGTTTTCATTGACAAAATTGTTTTTTTTCAATTCCTCTTGTCTAACAGGAATGTTTTGTTTGTGGACAGACTGTTAGACAAGAGGAAAAGACCGCCTCCTCCTACGAAGCATTAATCGCGTATCTAAGGAAAATTGCAGTATACCTTTGTTCATGCACATCATTATACAGTACAGTATCTCAATTTGTATTTCGATTAAAAAAAATCGTTTGCCCAGCCACTACAGTTGTTATTGTTTTTATCCTGTAAAGCGTTTCCTTTTTCTGCGTTTTCCATTTCCTTTTTCTGATCACTCGCTTTCTGGATACACATCTCACCTGTCCTGTTCTTTGTTTTCCTGGTTTGCTGATTATGCCTGCTGCGGTCCACTCCTACCCTCACACCTAAAGAATACTATTTTAAATTTCTTGGCGCAGTTCATTAACCCTTGTATGTGCTGTCCGCGCCGAAAATGCAATTAAAAAAAAGTCAAAAAACGCGCTCAAAATACAATTTATAGCTTAATAAGATACACTCCACAGGCAAATTTAATTGTGTGTTAGTTTCCTGACTCCCATTATTTAAACTGCGACACTGATCATTCATCTCTAAATAAACTTTATTTTATATAGCGTTTTATGCGAATAGGTAATTAGATTGCTCATAAACCTAATCGCTTTTTCTACATAAACACAGCGTGATTGCTCTCTGAAAATGCTTTTCCTTTATTTTTAAAGTAGGCTCAGATTTCAACTATAGATCGTATTATTATAAACTTTCTTGGAAAAATGTATTTTATGTAAACCATGTTTGCTATTAATTCATTTAGGGCTAAAATACGTTCATTGTCTTCCAATCGAGTCGAGTTGACATTGGAAGCCTGCCACACCCGGACTGTTAAACCAACGCATTAGCACGTCAAAGCCCGTATTGGTATTGAGCCAGTATTGTCTTTAGTATTCCCCCCCTCTCCCCTCAATTCAATTCAATTCAAGGTGTTATATTTGCATGACAGATGGGTACAAGCAGTGTTGGGTATGTATATTGTAATGCTTTCGGCAGACAGGCACTGTGTAAGAGCCGGCGCACCAGAGGAGCGCACTGAGGGAGCGTCTGCATTTATAACTTAGTTTTTAAAATTAGTCAAGCAATATGAAGCATCTCCTTTTACGTTTAAGTCCCTTAAATACATTGAGCCAGCCACTACTGTTGTTATTGTAGTGGTTTGTCATCACTTAAGATTGCTTTTGATACCATCCTTACACAAAGCAGAAGGGAGATCTTAGTGCCTAAGCATAAAAAGAATAGGAGCATACTGCAACGCGTGTGAAGTCCATAAACGATATTAATTTTGGAACTTAAACATACAGTATATGGCTGGTCTCGGTACTTTAAAGAAAACATACACACCAGTATTCCATTTCTCCCTAAACATTTTAAGCATCGAAGTCTTTAACTAACGCGATACCGGAGTCAACAAGCATACTTTTAGAATTTGATTAAAAGGGAATATAATATGGAATCGCATATCTCAAGAAATTAATAACGATATAATTATATTCATGTTGCAAAAGAACTGCAACGGACATAAAAACTCCCTTGCCTTTAACAGAGCGTTCCATAATTTCTAACTACGAAAATGCCAGGTGAAAGGATTTGTAAACATATTTTGTTAAAGCGAGTCAGTTTTTTCCGCAACACATAAAAGACATTTTTCCAAGAAAGTTTAGCCTTTGTCACTAATGAAACCACTAAATAAAGACATAAATCTAGAAATCTTAAGATTTGTTTTATTTAATGTTGGTAGCAGGATGAACTGTCAGAGTGTATATTTTGTCGCAGAGTTGCTGCAAGATGTTAACAGTGAAAAAGGTATTTAGAAATGAGTTATTTCAAGATGAAAATTTTCAGAATAATTGCAAATCTAGCAGGATAGAGAAAGCACAGAAAACTGGCAGTTAGATTGATCAGACTAGTATGAAAAGTCATTTAGCAAAGGGAATGAGAAGAGTGACAAACTAGTATACTTTAGATCTTTTTAAATCTGATCATGTTTCCCTATAACAATAATAAAAAACTTTATTTGATATATCACCATTAAAGGTGGCATCTCAAAGCAATACAGTAGATGTAAAAACAGATAAAAGGACCACAGATTACAAAGTAAATGCATATAAGAAAGACAAGCAGTTAGAGGTGCTACCAAAATTAGAAAATGAAGCAGATACAGACACTAAGTCTTCTGAAAAGAAAGGTTCTGAGGTTAGATTTAAACTGGCCCTGGTGTGTGTGTGTTTGTGTCTGTCTGTCCTGTGATGGACTGGCGCTATGTCCAGGGTGTATTCTGCCTTGTGTCCGTCGCTTACTGGGATAGGCTCCAAATCCTCTGTACTGGATAAAGAGATTAGAAATGGATGGAAGTAAAGGCACTGTGTGGATGGAACTATACACAGTGTTAGAAACCCACTATGAAATGGCAGCATCTCACTGAGAATAAAACATTTTATAGGGCTGGCTTAAGGAAACAGCCTTTCCACCTCTCTTGCACATCAGTATCCATACCTAGTTATTTAAACAAATTGCCTCTAATTATAAACATCTTAATATGCTGGCTCTGTGGATCCGCATCAGCTATGTTTGCCCATTCCTTCAATTCATGTGCATCCAACACACAGTTCAAAGCTAGCAACTACACAAAATCTAAAATATGAGCTCTACTTGCCACTTACAATACCAACAGTACCAGCTAACTTTAGTAGTGACATTTTCATGGATCTTTTTAACAATAAAATTTACAACATCAGACTTCAGACACAATTAAACAGGGCTCAAAAAAGTCTGGTACAAACATTTTCAGCATGGAATAAACCTTTACTTTAATGGTATAAACCTTAAATGGATTCATATTCTCAATAAGATTTGGTGCTCAGTAACATGACTTAGAAACTGACAGAAGACATACGTATCATGCTTATCCTTCTATTTTTCATAATTGTAAACTCCTTAAGGCAGTTACATTTTCTCTGTTCTGACCTGGAGTTACAGAGAAATTTAAATTCTAATAAGAGATTTGTAATGAGGAAAGTCATACCAATCACTCATACCAGGATTTGCAATCACAATACAAATACTTTCTTTCTGTATGTGTTTATTTTGCAGTTTGAGTCTATGGCATTCCTTTGGGGGTCTATACTCCAAGGCATGACTTTTTTATGGGAACATGACATTTTTTTAAAGTCTTTTAATGCAAGCTTCATATAAACCCTTAGCAGTGGTTACTGTCTGGAGCAGGTACTTGAATGGCACAGATTCATTGAAATGATTCAATTTCTTTTGAAAATATTTGGGATAATACATATTCCAGAAATCACAGCCGTTGAATTATCCAGAAATTAATTTCTCTCAGGGTGTATTTAACCCCTCATGGATGGCATTGTATGAAATGAGTTTGAAGTTCCCCATTTGCCTCTATTATGAGATGCTGTGGACACTATTTTATACATTTTAGGAGTGTCCATAGGAAGGTATGTTCTAGAAAGAGTGAACTTCTGTTTTGCCATTATTTTTAATAGGGGCGTTACATGTTTACACTTGGTGCTCCTACTAGAGGAGAGGATATGATTAATCTAGGCTTATCACAGAAACTGAAACACATCTGGTTGGTGAGTCTACTGTGGGTAAAATGTTACTGGTACCGCATGTTGTAAAGCTCGGTATTTTCTCTCTTGGCCTGACTTTTTTTAATGTCTGAGTGTTAGAATCCATGTTGTTGCTGGTAAGGGAATGGTAGGTGCTGTGATTGACACAGTCAAAGCCTTGTACAGAGATACCATTGTAGCTGTTTGACAGTATTTTAGATGCCCTTAGTTAAAAGCATGGGAGGAAGTACTGCCAAGGGAAGGGGGGGGAGCAAGGATTTTTTCTTTGATTTTGTGAGGTTATTTTTTGTTATATTGTGTTTCAGAAAGCAAGAAAATAAGATTTACTGTATGATAAAAAGAGAAAGAGCTGGAGTAGATCCTCAGATCAGTTTGCTACCAGCAATCAAACAAAAAAATGGAAAGAATTGTCTCCTCCTGATTGGAACCTTTCTTACTGTCTTATTATAATTTATCAGGCTATCTTTTAATTTCCACTGAGAGAAGGAAGTCACTTGTCATGCAGCTATTTTATTCTTCATTGCACAATATGCTCTAAGTTAGCAAATGAAACATGAAATAAATCAAGAATACGATTAACATGAATGTATAAACATCCAAACTATACTTTATCACATTTAATTATTGGGTTAGCTTTTTATTGAGCCAAAATGTTATAAATGTGTGAACGTCTGTAAAATGGAAATATTTATATTTTTCTCTTTTCTGTTACCTGCCTGACAGCATTTTGTATCCCATTCAGTATATTACTGGAAAATATTAGACCCAACCTAAAGAATTCATGGGGGTAGTGGGACACAGTACTGCAAAGAGTCTCCTAAAGGGACAGAGCTATTAGTACTTATGTGTTTGAGTCTGGAGAATATAGTAAACTCTAAACATTAAGGGAATGCATGGAATCGGAAAATATAAATTGCATAGTACACAAGACTTAACTGGTTTTATTCTAGGAAAGCAGACAAGACTGAGTCATGGGACTCAGAGGATCCAAGGCTAGACTGAGTATAATAGGCTTCGGGCTTCTATTGTGACATCTACTGTAAATTACAAAAATGTTAAAAGTAAACAAAATAAAGTAACTAGAATATGGTCTGAAATCACCCCTTTAGACACCCCTTTTACTTCACTGGAGTCAGATATGAAAGGCAATAGTCTCCCGTTCTGTCTGCTGTGTGTTGCAGCAGAGGGACTCCCTGCAGCTGAAAGGGGCAGAGTAACTTGCATGCCCTCTAGTACAGTTTACACATGCACGACTTTAAAAGCTAGCAAGACAGGTTTCGATTCACATTAGCTGGCGAGCCTTGTTAAAAAACGAATGATAATGTAACATGCCACTGTTCATGAACAAAGTTATACTGAGATTTCCTAAGATACGTGATTAAAAAATAAATAAATAAAAATTTGAATCTCCTGCGGAACACATTCCATAAGAATCAGCGGTTTTACAGTATATATCGCCTTTAAAGGTGGCTTCTCAAAACGCTTTACGGGATAAAAACAACCAGAACAGCAGCAACAACAATATTGTATTTCGTTGCATTTTGAAAACCAAGTAATAACTTAACTATACAGTACGTGCAAACGTTTCGTATGTTGCTGTCGTGAATGCCTGCGTACCCATAAGTATTTTATTTGCCTTGAGTCTGTCTACAGTATCTCTGTCCCACTACCCCCCTCTCTCCCTCAATTCAATTCAATTCAAGGTGTTTTATTTGCATGACAGATGGGTACAATTCTTGTTGGGAATGTATACTTTGATATTTACACCCGGCGCGGCACCGAGGGAGCGTCTGCATTTATAACTTGGTTTTTAAAATTAGTCAAGCAATATGAAGCATCTCCTTTAACTTTTAAGTCCCTTAAATACATTGAGCACAGCTTTCTCACCATCCTTACACAAAGCAGAAACTGTCCGATGACTCACAGTACAAGTGGAAAGATTACAGATTTTAATCGTCTTTAATTTTGCCTGTGGAGTGTATCTTATTAAGCTATAAATTGTATTTTGAGCGCGTTTTTTGACTTTTTTTTAATTGCATTTTCGGCGCGGACAGCACATACAAGGGTTAATGAACTGCGCCAAGAAATTTAAAATAGTATTCTTTAGGTGTGAGGGTAGGAGTGGACCGCAGCAGGCATAATCAGCAAACCAGGAAAACAAAGAACAGGACAGGTGAGATGTGTATCCAGAAAGCGAGTGATCAGAAAAAGGAAATGGAAAACGCAGAAAAAGGAAACGCTTTACAGGATAAAAACAATAACAACAGTAGTGGCTGGGCAAACGATTTTTTTTAATCGAAATACAAATTGAGATACTGTACTGTATAATGATGTGCATGAACAAAGGTATACTGCAATTTTCCTTAGATACGCGATTAATGCTTCGTAGGAGGAGGCGGTCTTTTCCTCTTGTCTAACAGTCTGTCCACAAACAAAACATTCCTGTTAGACAAGAGGAATTGAAAAAAAACAATTTTGTCAATGAAAACCGGTGTGTGTGTCTCTCCCTGCTGGATGTCCCTCTCACAAACTGCTGAATGAATAAAATAATTTTATTGAAAACGCGTTTGCGATTGTCTGGTATTTAATTTGGTCCCTTTTAACTGTTTTTCGATCTACTGTATTGCTTTGAGATGCCACTTTTAAAGGCGATATGTAAAATAAAGTTTTTTATTATTGTTATAGAGAAACATGATCAGATTTTCCCTGGTTCAGAAAAAAGTTCTAAAGTGCTACACATAACTTTCTTAATTCGATGTATTTAAAGCAGTGAACTACTGTAGGTGTCACATAACATTCAGAAATACAATCACGTATTTGACAAATAAAAACGATTATAATCTAATCCTTCCACATTTGATCCCAAAATCCCAAGAAATATAAATCTTGACGGGTAGAAAGCTATGCTGAAAGTTTATTAAGATACTTAGAAGACAAAGATACTGTATCAATTTATGTTGCATTAGCCTGATTATGATTAAAAAACACATATAATTAAACACGCGTTTGCGATTTAAATCAGAACACGATTTAAATCAATATAAATGTTTATATTGTAACGCATACTGTCCAGCCTCCATTTCTCTATAAAAATTTACTCTGTTGCACACACACACACAATAGAAGCAGGAACCGCTGTCAGAAGGGAAGATATGTTCAAAATATCGCAAATATCGATCATGTTGCGATATTTTGAAATATAAAAGTCAATTGATTGTCCATAATATCGCTATTCTATTTTTTCGAAGAAATGTTTGTTAAAAGAAAAGTCTAGCACCAGCTGGATTTGAACACACAACCTGCCAGCTGGTAGTCACGCACCTAGACCAGTCGGCTACAAGATAGCACGCATGAACAGGCAGGCGAAACAGCCCTACACAGCCCTGTCGCAGCACACGAATACCGTTATTAAATTCTTTACGCGATTCCATATTATATTAGCAGAAAAGCTTAAAACTACCACTTTTTCACACGCTATTTCACATGCTAGTTAAATACTTCGATGCTTAAAATCGTTAGGGAGAAATGGAATACTGGTGTGTATTTTTCCTTTAAAGTGCCGATTCCTGGAATCTGACTGGCTGACACCCCTCTGAAGTGGTTCCATAAAATCTGGTATACGGAAAAGAAAGCGTTGATAAATACAAGTGTCTTTTAATACACTCTTTGCTGTGCTCTTGAGGATCCTTGTGATATTTTAAGCTCTAGTTGAATGATAGGTGTCGCATTTTAAATCATTTTCGTAGTTAGAAATTATGAAACGCCCTGTTAAAAGCAAGGAAGTTTTTATGCCCGTTGAAGTAAAACAAAATGCCTGACAAAGTATGGCTTGGACAGATTCCAAGTGCTTGTACAAATGTGCTAAAGAAATTATACTTTGAGTATACAGCTTGTCCAAAGTCATCCATTATTAATACTATTAGTAATATCTTCAGTAAAGGCTTTGATGCATAAATATTTCTGATAAAGGTAGGTTGTGTACTTTTGTCCAACTGAGCAATCTTGCTTTCATAAAATATACCAACATTTTAATGACTGATGATTAACATGCTGTAATACACAGTTCAAAATTAAAGGCTCAAATGCTGTACATGAGAGGTTAAGCTCCCCCTGGCGGTTTTACAAGGCGACGCCGGATAGTTAACCACGTGACACCACGTTAACTGCGTCATACTGCGTGATACTGCGACACGCCCACCGGGGTATGCCGCGAAATACCTCACTCATTTTGAATGGCTGCATCTGTATACTGTCCTACAACTGTTATTATTGATCACCGAATTATTGTACTTGACATGACTTCATTCAGCCTTTCCTGAACGTCTATGACAGGCAGAGAGAGTGCTGTTTCTGGTGCGATCTTTTGCAGCTGACATTTCACTGTTTTAAACGAACAAGAAATTAGATTGCTCATAAATCAGTTATTCTATATAAACACAGCGTAATTGCCCTCCGAAAATCCTCTTTTTCTTGTTCGTTTTAGAGACCTTGATCGAAACTGATTTTAGATGTCAGAAAGGATTTATTTTCTCTGTATTTCCTACATTGCTTTGTCGAGATTTTAACTTTATATCTAACTTTATATCTAGGCTCAGATTTCAACTATAAATCGTACAGTAATTAATAGCAGTAAATACTGATGTTTTGCGCCCTCTTACCACAAAAATATATGTTTTGTAGTTGGGATTAACTTTATTTCGTACGCGTAGCTACTCCGATTCGGACACCGAACAGTTAAAGATGGCGGCAAATCAGACACCCAGAGAGGGGGCGTCTTCTCGCCTCCATAACTAAAATGCCAAATAGGAGTGGCTTAAGCGACATACACAGTCGTGTAACTGACAGTTTGAGGTAGCCTATCGTGTAAATTTCGCTTTGTTGCTGATAGGTTAAGCTTTCGAAACTCTGCCCCAAAGTCATGTGACTGATTTTTCGCCCTGTTTCGTTGGTTAAACGCAATGATCACAAGCACCACCATGGTAACTGGGATGTGTAGTTTTTAATTCCGTTTGAATTATAACTGTACGTACTGTCTTCATATTTGGCCAGGGCTTTAAAGAGAAGGCGCGCCAAAAAATTTCGGTGCCGTCGTCTCCGCTTTAAAGGTACCCCCGTGCTGGAAGAATTTGACCTCGGAACGTTTGCCCAGCGTAGTTATAGTGGACATAAAAACAAGAGTTCGCTGGCATTATATCCTAGAAGACACAGACCGGCACCAGACCGGTAAATGCTTGATGAACTAGGGATTGGACAGTTTCCAAGTGCTTGTACAATCGATGGAAATGTTCAAATAAATGTGCAAAAGAAATAAACAAAATAATCATTTATTTCTTTATCATATTAGCTAGCTAATATCCTCTCTTTGCTAGTTAGTGGCTGTGTTTCTGCGTTGGGTAGCAACGGGTGACTGTTCTCAGGCGGAAGATGTAAACAGCTTAATTTTCGTGTTAAATAATTTTTAAAAATTAAAATTCATTCTATACAGCAATCACATATTTGGGTACCGTTTCATACAACTTTCATGCTTAAAATGTTTAGGGAGAAATGGAAGACTGGTGTGTATTTTTTCTTTAAACTATCAAGACCAGCCATACACAGTACAGTTAATGTACATACAGTAATGTTTATGTTCCTAAATTAATATCGTTTATGACCTTCAGATGCGTTATGCTCCTCTTCTTTTTATGCTCAGCTACTAAAATTTCCCTTTAGTGGTAAAATTCCATATAAATATTCAAAACTAAGCAGATTGAAATGTGCACAGTAAAGACATTAGATGATTAAATCTTTTCACTACCAACCAATGCACCACGAGTGCCACTGTCGGTCATTTTGGCCAGCCAATCACTTACCGTGGTGCCCTACGGTGCCCTGCGGGTTGGTTACTGTACCACGGGTTTTTACCGCTCATTTTGAATGGCTGCATCTGTAGGTTGTCTCTCGCAGTGTTCAGGAATTGCATTCCGAAACTGAGTCAGATCAAAAGTTGTAAGAAAAGCACCTATGGTGTCGGTTCGAACAGCTTTATTGATTCGATGTTAAAGGCCGGAAATGGGGCACAAGACACGCGACCGCAAAAAGCGTCGCCATCTGCTTCCAGCTGCAAAATGCCGTTTGCAGACGCTGAAGCATTTGAACTTGAACTTTATTGCCATATGTAACCGGTACTGGTACAATGGAATTCTTACTTACAGAAGGTCTCTCGATTGTAAAACAAGTGTAAAAAACAAGACAAAGTGCAAACAGTGCATCAAGACAATGTACAAACAAACAATAGACAATGTGCAAGTAAACATGTAGACATTTCTTTCCAAGGCAGCGGGTACAAGCGATCTCGCGTTTTAAAACCACCAGGAAAAGCAGAAAGGCACTTTTCCTTGCTTGCGCCAGCACACGACGACATGAGGAGAACACCGTAGTCGGCAGGATTCGAACCTGCGCGGGGAGACCCCAATGGATTTCTAGTCCATCGTCTTAACCACTCGGCCACGACTACAGTGAGCACCGCTGTTGCTGCGTTCTTGCTACAATCTCACATGGATCGCGAGGCGCTGGCGGAAACCTTTTTCAAAGTCGTTCTCCATTAAAAAAAAAACCTTTCCAAAATACAAGCCTTGCAGACAGACACGCCTCAGAGGACTTAAGGGTGGCTTCATGTGGGAATGATAAAGTCTCCCCGTCCGGACAGGAAAATGGCACTTTGTTAGACACAAAGAAACAATCAACAACAGACAAATGTCCACAAGCATTTAAGAAGCCGCACCATGTTCTTGCTACAATCTCACACGGATCGCGAGACGCCGGCGGAAATCTTTTTCAAAGTCGTTCTCCGTTAAAAAAAAAAACCTTTCCAAAATACAAACCTTGCAGACAGACACGCCTCCGAGGAACTAAGGGTTGCTTCATGTCGGAATGATAAAGTCTCCCCGTCCGGACAGGAAAATGGCACTTTGTTAGACACAAAAAAACAATCAACAACAGACAAATGTCTACAAGCATTTTAGAAGCCGCACTTGAAATAGCTCTTACATTCGTGTTAGATGCAGGAATCGCCTTTTTATTGACGCTCTTACGAACGCCATGGAAAGCAAAACAAAGCAAAGCAGAGCAGAACAAAACGAACAAAATAAAACCCTCACGTCCTGCACTTGAATATAATGCCGTTACGTGCCGAAGCGGTATTGGACGTCATCCTAGCACTGCAACCCGGGGCGTACGGTATATGGGAATGAGCACACGTCACGAATTGTCTCTAATAACTCCCTGCACTGTAAGGCGCCTTGAAGCGTGCACCCTCAACATTCATCTTTGCGCATCTGTGAAAGGTAAACTCTTGAGCAAACTCTGAACCAGACACTCAAACTCCAGCTAGCATTAGGGGTAGCATTCCCACGCTACTTGAACACTTTGTTTACGCTCAGTGCTGGATTTTGGGAACTTTAGGACGAGTGGGACTTTTCTCCTATCTGTCAATTCGTTTTGTTTTGGAGACTCTTGGCTGTCTGTGTTGTATAGTGCAGCGTGAAGAAAACGTTTTTGAAAACTGTGCCGGCTCAAAAGTTGTAAGAAATCCTCTCCAGCTCTTTTAAGTCTCTTCAGTTTTGTCATTTAAAGTGAAACTAGATGTATAACTGGAGCCTCACTTATGCAAATGGTGAGGCTCCAGTTCGACATCTAGTTTCACTTTATATGACAGAAGTACGTCAGACTGCGCCGGACTGGGGGATCATTTCCGGTTATTTTTACCATCTTAAACATTTGAAATCCTCCCCTAGGCAATTGTGACACTTCATCTTGGCTCCACCTAGGACACTCTTCAATCTTCCATCACTTCTCTCTTCTCCCGCAACACTCTCGTCTGTCGGCAGTATGTGGCGTCTTTGCATTACCACCAATCTCACCACAGCAAGAAAGCAACGGGTTTTGGCAAGAGAGGAGGAGACTGAGAGGTATGTCTTAACACCGATACTACAGTGCTTAAGTACTGCTCACGTATATGTTTCTAGGTTTATATTATGCATTTCATACGGTCAAATTACTTTTGAGCAACTAATAAGAAGCGCGAAACGGTATGCGTTTTAGTTTCGTTTTGTGCTGGGACCCGTGGATTGATTAGAGATATCAAGTACATACAAGTCATTTTTTAAATGTTGTAGTTCGTCTTGAAAAAATGTTACGAGTACATCATCTATCAACAATTACACAGGTTCTGTTTCCATATTGCGGATTTTGGTTACGTAATATTATTTTCTAGATTTCACGTTGTGAATATATGATTTGGGCAAACAGAGCCGAAAAGAAGTACATTATGGGTTGTTGTTGTTTTTTTTGCAGTTTTATCTAGAACAAGCGATGCTTAAACCTTTGTCTGATTCTTGTGAAACTATCCACACGACAGTTACAGTACCTAGGAGTTGACTTCAGTGATGTCACTGATGGGATGTTTCTAAAAATCCATCCTCTGTAAAACGTCTTCTCTAGTTGTCCTGCATATGTATTCGCTAATGAAGCTGTGTGTTCTGAGCCTGGATCTCTACATTTCTGTATGAACCAGCTTAGAGGGCTAAAGACAGCTTGTGTTTAAATTGAGTGTAAGGCAATTTATGCTTCTAAAGTCATGGTCAGCATTTATTATTGTACTGTGCTGTAAACTTGTTCTGTGCCTAGTCACATTATTTTATAGCGTTTTTATAGTGTTATCAAATCCGGTGGCGCTGTGTGTTAGTTTCCTGACTCCCATGTCACATGGTCTGTGATTGAAACCTGTGAAACCGGTTTAATTCGTCACAGCCAGCACTCCGGCAGAGAGGGGGTTGTGTTCGTAAAGTAGAAGCAGGCGAGATTTCCAGCGAAAGACACCTCCCCCCCACCCTCATACGATTCGCATTGTAATTACACATTGTAATTGTATTACACATTGTACACATGCTTAAAAGAGAAGAGAGAAAACGCAAGCCTTCTTCAGGTGTGAGGGTCTTCTGCTCAGAATGAAACGCTAAAATGTAATGTAGGCTCTGAATGGGTTCAATTATGATTTGGGCTTGATTAAGGTCGCTGCCTTTCATCTAAAACCCTACTTGAATCCTTCGAAACTAAAAATCAGCGTTAGTGAGTTCTAAATAAAGAGGTATCCAGGTAACAGTGAAACGGGCGACAGTCTGGGGAGATCGCCCGTTTTCCATGTAAATAGTTCCCTGGTTCCGCACCCCTTGGTGTTTCTCTCGCTCTCTCTCGGGTCACCTGATCATTAGCTCGAAAGATTTCAGTGCTTTGTGTATATTCTAATGGTAGTGGGGGCAGGGTGTGTGGGAACAGGTTTGGTTGAAATTGCATTGGAGATCTATGTTCTTCACACCTGAAACATTTTCTCTGAAAGCATTTTCTTCGCAGTTTAACCGATCTTGTTACAGCATGTTACAGTTTACTATTATTAACCATATTAATTTTAAGTGCTTAATGCCATTTTTTGACCAGGCACGAATATTCTTAAGTCCATATCTTCACAAGGGAATCAGTGCGAATTGTAATACTAATTAAATTAAAACTACTAACTACTAACTAATACTAATTAAAACAAACCAGAAACGTGTTGTTCTGTCTAATGACATTACAAGTGGAAAGATTACAGATTTTAATCGTCTTTAATTTTGTTACGTTATACATTTTAGAAACGTTTCATCCATACAAACACCACAAAACTATTTTCGATTGTATTTCTGAATAGTACAGATGCAGCCATTCAAAATGCGTGAGGTATTTCGCGGCATACCCCGGTGGGCGTGTCACAGTATCACGCGGTATGACGCAGTTAACGTGGTGTCACGTGGTTAACTATCCGGCGTCGCCTTGTAAAACCGCCAGGGGGAGCTTAACCTCTCATGTACAGCATTTGAGCCTTTAATTTTGAACTGTGTATTACAGCATGTTAATCATCAGTCATTAAAATGTTGGTATATTTTATGAAAGCAAGATTGCTCAGTTGGACAAAAGTACACAACCTACCTTTATCAGAAATATCAAAGCCTTTACTGAAGATATTACTAATAGTATTAATAATGGATGACTTTGGACAAGCTGTATACTCAAAGTATAATTTCTTTAGCACATTTGTACAAGCACTTGTAATCTGTCCAAGCCATACTTTGTCAGGCATTTTGTTTTACTTCAACGGGCATAAAAACTTCCTTGCTTTTAACAGGGCGTTTCATAATTTCTAGCTACGAAAATGATTTAAAATGCGACACCTATCATTCAACTAGAGCTTAAAATATCACAAGGAAAAATACACACCGGTATTCCATTTCTCCCTAAACATTGTAAGCTTCGAAGTCTTTAACTAACGTGATACCGGAGTCAACAAGCATACTTTTAGAATTTGATTAAAAGGGAATATAATATGGAATCGCGTATCTCAAGAATTTAATAACGGTATGATTACATCCGTGTACTGCGGCAGGGCTGTGTAGGGCTGTTTCGCCTACCTGATCATGCGAGCTCTCTTGTAGCCTACTGGTCTAGGTGCGTGACTACCAACTGGCAGGTTGTGTGTTCAAATCCAGCTGGTGCTGGACTTTTATTTTAACAAACATTTCTTCGAAAAAATAGGTAAGCGATATTATGGACAATCAGTTGACTTTTATATTTCAAAATATCGCAACATGATCGATATTTGCGATATTTTGAACATATCTTCCCTTCTGACAGCGGTTCCTGCTTCTATTGTGTGTGTGTGTGTGCAACAGTAAATTTTTATAGAGAAATGGAGGCTGGACAGTATGCGTTACAATATAAACATTTATATTGATTTTAATCGTGTTCTGATTTAAATCGCAAACGCGTGTTTAATTATGTGTTTTTAATCATAATCAGGCTAATGCATTTCTACATTTTCTGTATGAACCAGCTTAGAGGTTCATACAGAAAGACAGCTTGTGTTTAAATTGAGTGTAAGGTAATTTATGCTTCTAAAGTCATGGTCAGTATTATTGTACTGTGCTGTACTGTGTCACATTATTTTATAGCGTTTTTATTGTGTTATTAAATCCGGTGGCGCTGTGTTAGTTTCCTGACTCACATTATTTAAACTACCACACTGATCATTCATCTCTAAATAAACTTTATTTTATATAGCGTTTTAAGCGATTAGGTAATTAGATTGCTCATAAACCTAATCGCTTTTTCTACATAAACACAGTGTGATTGCTCTCTGAAAATGCTTTTCCTTTATTTTTAAAGTAGGCTCAGATCGTATTATTATAAACTTTCTTGGAAAAATGTATTTTATGTAAACCATGTTTGCTATTAATTCATTTAGGGCTAAAATACGTTCATTGTCTTCCAATCGAGTCGAGTTGACATTGGAAGCCTGCTACACCCGGACTGTTAAACCAACGCATTAGCACGTCAAAGCCCATTGAGCCAGTATTGGCTTTAGTATCCCCCCCTTCTCCCCTCAATTCAATTCAATTCAAGGTGTTTTATTTGCATGACAGATGGGTACAAGCAGTGTTGGGTATGTATATTGTAACGCTTACAGCAGACAGGCACTGTGTAGGAGCCGACGCACCAGAGCAGCGCCTGCATTTATAACTTAGTTTTTAAAATTAGTCAAGCAATACGAAGCATCTCCTTTTACTTAGTGCCTGAGCACACTGCAACGCGTGTGAAGCCCATAAACGATATTAATTTTGGAACTTAAACATACAGTATATGGCTGGTCTCGGTACTTTAAAGAAAACATACACACCAGTATTCCATTTCTCCCTAAACATTTTAAGCATCGAAGTCTTTAACTAATGCGATACCGGAGTCAACAAGCATACTTTTAGAATTTGATTAAAAGGGAATATAATATGGAATCGCGTATCTCCAGAATTTAAAGACCAGACAATCGCAAACTCGTTTTCAATAAAATTATTTTATTCATTCAGCAGTTTGTGAGAGGGACATCCAGCAGGGAGAGACACACACACCGGTTTTCATTGACAACATTGTTTTTTTTTCAATTCCTCTTGTCTAACAGGAATGTTTTGTTTGTGGACAGACTGTTAGACAAGAGGAAAAGACCGCCTCCTACTACGAAGCATTTCGTTGATCCGATCACGAATTCTTTTCCAGTCGTACGCAGCAAGGGTTGAGAATCTCCGATTCACCATCGTACTAATGGTTTCCCGGAGATTGCAAGGCAAGGCACTTTTGCCTCTGGACCCATCGAAATTTACAGACGTGGTCCACCCCCAGTAAATTTCAAAAGTCACAAGATTTCGAAACACGAGGGCGGCGTAGCGGTCGGCTCTTGCTTTCCCGTCTATGCCGATGCACTGCAAGTACAACCCCCCCTCCATCTCCTGGGTGATGGGTAGCAGTTGGACATCTGGGAGAATTATTCGTCCCACTGGCATCTGTGAATTCCGCTGTGCTTCCTGGGGGGAGATAGCCGGCGGGGACAGCATCAACAGAGTCCTGCGCGGTGGTGAACTGAGAGGCCGGGATGGAGTGTCCTGAGGCGGTGTGTGCTCTGCGGGGGGCAGAGCTTCCGCCAGGCATTGCAACCTGCGCGGCGGGGAGAGGCACTTTTCAGGAGACAGCTGCTCAACTGTTTGACTGCTGGAACATACTGTCTCCTTCCTCTGCATTTTCAGGAGTGTCTCTAGCCTCCCAGTCCTCCCCAGTAATGCATCGTACTGCTCCCGCTGCTGCCGAAATGTCTCCATACAGGTGCTGCTTCTACAGGTTGGCACCCTGGCCAGTGGCCGAGAGCAGAGACCCACGGCCTGTGGCAAAATAACATAAGTCATGTAAGAAATAAAGTCACACAGTAGTATTCATCAGTCGCGGAACAGAAGTCAAAATAAACTTTTCTTTTTTTCCGTCTTACCGCTTTCTTTTTTACTGTCCTTGTGGTAGATCGTTTCGCCCGTGCGGTGTTTTCTTGAAGAACAGGCTACGAAGAAATAATTATAATTGAATTTAAAATTCAAAACGGCAATAATACCTTGTAATATGCGCTGTAATCGCGTATTTCAGATGAAGTCTGCTGTATTTGCTTACCCTTCGCTCTTTGGAAGCTGGGGCGGCAGAAGCACCTCGTCTCTTCCCGTAAAAGGTCTTGGTCTCCATACTGTACTATGGTCGCTGTAGTGCAGGTTCGCAGTTTTTTTTTTTGCGATGGGAGCTCACCCAATCCCTTGGTGTCTTTTATGCTATATTCACCTGTACGGCTAGAGTGTGTTCATTGTCTTCCAATGAAAGGCGGGTGCCTTTTGCCGAAGTCGGGAGACATTGGGGGCTTGCCACACCCGGACTGTTAAACCAACGCATTAGCACGTCAAAGCGCATTGAGGACCCGGGCGCAATAGTTGTTTTGTCCCTTGATTTACTGATCTGCATTAATTAAATCTTGTCAGTCAGGTCTTTTTTTCTCTATTTTAATTGTCGTTTACACATGCACGACTTTAAAAGCTAGCATGACAGGTTTCGATTCACATTAGCTGGCGAGCCTTGTTAAAAAAAACAATGACAATGTAACATGCCACTGTTTGTTCATGAACAAAGTTATACTGAGATTTCCTTAGATACGCGATTAAAAAATAAATAAAAATTTGAATCTCCTGCGGAACACATTCCATAAGAATCAGCGGTTCTACAACATATATCACCTTTAAAGGTGGCTTCTCAAAACGCTTTACGGGATAAAAACAACCAGAACAGCAGCAACAACAATATTGTATTTCATTGCACTTTGAAAACCAAGTAATAACTTAACTCAGTACGTGCAAACGTTTTGTATGTTGCTGTCTTGAATGCCTGCGTACCCATAAGTATCTTATTTGCCTTGAGGCCTGTCTACAGTATATTTGTCCCCCTATCTCCCTCAATTCAATTCAATTCAAGGTGTTTTATTTGCATGACAGATGGGTACAATTCTTGTTGGGAATGTATACTTTGATATTTACACCCGGCGCGTCACCGAGGGAGCGTCTGCATTTATAACTTAGTTTTTAAAATTAGTCAAGCAATATGAAGCATCTCCTTTAGCTTTTAAGTCCCTTATGGTTTTTTCGTATTATATTCCCTATTAATCAAACTCTAAGAGTATGTATCGGCTTGTCAGTCAGGTCTTTTTTTCTCTTTTTCAATTGTCGTTTACACATGCACGACTTTAAAAGCTAGCAAGACAGGTTTCGATTCACATTAGCTGGCGAGCCTTGTTAAAAAAAACAATGACAATGTAACATGCCACTGTTTGTTCATGAACAAAGTTATACTGAGACTTCCTTAGATACGCGATTAAAAAATAAATAAAAATTTGAATCTCCTGCGGAACACATTCCATAAGAATCAGTGGTTCTACAACATATATCGCCTTTAAAGGTGGCTTCTCAAAACGCTTTACGGGATAAAAACAACCAGAACAGCAGCGACAACAATATTGTATTTCATTGCACTTTGAAAATTGCATTTGAGCACGGTTTTTGACTTTCTTAAAATTGCATTTTGGGCGCGGACAGCACATACAAGGGTTAATGAACTGCGCCAAGAAATTTAAAATAGTTTTCTTTAGGTGTGAGGGTAGGAATGGACCGCAGCAGGCATAATCAGCAAACCAGGAAAACAAAGAACAGGACAGGTGAGATGTGTAGCCAGAAAGCGAGTGATCAGAAAAAGGAAATGGATTTGTCAACTGATTGTCCATAATATCGCTTACCTATTTTTTCGAAGAAATGTTTGTTAAAATAAAAGTCCAGCACCAGCTGGATTCGAACACACAACCTGCCAGTTGGTAGGCACACACCTAGACCAGTAGGCTACAAGACAGCTCGCATGATCAGGCAGGCGAAACAGCCCTACACAGCCCTGCCGCAGTACACGGATATAATCATACCGTTATTAAATTCTTGAGATACGCGATTCCATATTATATTCCCTTTTAATCAAATTCTAAAAGTATGCTTGTTGACTCCGGTATCACGTTAGTTAAAGACTTCGAAGCTTACAATGTTTAGGGAGAAATGGAATACTGGTGTGTATTTTTTTCTTGAAAGTACCAAGACCAGCTATATACTGTATGTTTATGTTCCAAAATTAATATCGTTTATGGCCTTCACACGCGTTACAGTATGCTCCTATTCTTTTTATGCTCAGCTACTAAGATTTCCCTTCAGTGGTAAAATTCAATATCTACAACGAGCACAGTAAAGACGTTTACAGTAAGTCTTTCTACGACAGACCAATGGACCATGAGTGCCCCTGTCGGTCAACCAATCACGCACCGCGGTATCCCGTGTCATCATACCTGCGGTATCTGTACCGCGGTGTCTGTACCGCGCACTTTGAATGGCTGCATCTGTATGTTACACTTAGTTCACTGTTTTAAATAGATCTAATTAAGAAAGTTAAGTGTTAGCATAAACTATTAGCAATCAATAATATTAAATTTAGCACTGTAATAAGCTGTTGCACTTTCCCCCGCATCTTGTAAAAATATATTTTCATTGTTCAAATATACATTAAGTCTGACTATCATATAATAAGTTAAATACAAAACTAAAGAAAAAATAGGGTTAAATATAATTCAAAATATTTTGCTAACAATGTTAACTGTTTATGAATAATAAAATGTATTAACTAAGGAGTAGGATGGCTCAGTTGTTAGTATGTTTTTTTGTTTTGTTTCTTTTTCATAAATACAACAGTAGTACCTGATGTCTCAGTGGCTTTCAAAATTAAATTATGCATGCAAACCTGTGAACTAGAAAGATAACTAAGATATCCATCCATTTATAATGGTGGCGAAGTGGTTAGCATTGCTATCTTGCAGCACTGGGGTCCTAGGTTCAATTCCTGCCATCCTGTGTGTGAGGGGTTTACATGTTCTCTCTGGGTTAGATGGTTTTTCTCCATATGTGTGATATGACTCCCTCTCGCACTCCAAAACATACTGGTAAGTTAATTGGTTTATGGGAAAACTGGCCCTGGCGTGTGTGTGTTTGTGTCTGTCTGTCCTGTGATGGACTGGCGCTATGTCCAGGGTGTATTCTGCCTTGTGTCCGTTGCTTACTGGGATAGGCTCCAAATCCTCTGTACTGGATAAAGAGATTAGAAATGGATGGAAGTAAAGGCACTGTGTGGATGGAACTATACACAGTGTTAGAAACCCACGATGAAATGGCAGCATCTCACTGAGAATAAAATATTTTATAGTGCTGGCTTAAGGAAACAGCCTTTCCACCTCTCTTGCACATCAGTATCCATACCTAGTTATTTAAACAAATTGCCTCTAAGTATAAACATCTTAATATGCTGGCTCTGTGGATCCGCATCAGCTATGTTTGCCCATTCCTTCAATTCATGTGCATCCAACACACAGTTCAATGCCAGCAACTACACATAATCTAAAATACAATCCTTATTTCAGTATCTATGTAAACATATAGTCTGTTAACTTCATCATCTTCATCAAAAGTATGCCTAACCCCATTAGGAAGTGTTCTTGTTATAAGTGTATTCCTCAGCTTTCCCCAAATTATCTTCTTCTTGCCAACATCTCTAGTCTTTTATCCTGCAATAACTCAGCCAACACTTAAATCTCCAAAAGCTGCTTGTGTTAATTTCTTTAAATCACAAATATCATGTGTAAATACTGGCCATGTAATACTCTGCATTGTGGAATAATAGTTTATTTTAAAGGGAACTAGAGAAATCAAGAAAGGCTTTTTTTCTAGAATTAATAAATGCACATCCTGTTCACTGGGGAAATTAAATCCACACTGAGCAATCTTCAATATGTTCAGAATATGACAGCAAGAATCCTATCAGGGATGCATTACACCTGTTTTCAAGTCCTTGCACTGGTTACCTATCAGATTTCGAGTCAACTTCAAAATCCTTATCCTCCTTATATACTGCCCTACAACTGTTATTATTGATCACCGAATTATTGTACTTGACATGACTTCATTCAGCCTTTCCTGAACGTCTATGACAGGCAGAGAGAGTGCTGTTTCTGGTGCGATCTTTTGCAGCTGACATTTCACTGTTTTAAACGAACAAGAAATTAGATTGCTCATAAATCAGTTATTCTATATAAACACAGCGTAATTGCCCTCCGAAAATCCTCTTTTTCTTGTTCGTTTTAGAGACCTTGATCGAAACTGATTTTAGATGTCAGAAAGGATTTATTTTCTCTGTATTTCCTACATTGCTTTGTCGAGATTTTAACTTTATATCTAACTTTATATCTAGGCTCAGATTTCAACTATAAATCGTACAGTAATTAATAGCAGTAAATACTGATGTTTTGCGCCCTCTTACCACAAAAATATATGTTTTGTAGTTGGGATTAACTTTATTTCGTACGCGTAGCTACTCCGATTCGGACACCGAACAGTTAAAGATGGTGGCAAATCAGACACCCAGAGGGGGGGCGTCTTCTCGCCTCCATAACTAAAATGCCAAATAGGAGTGGCTTAAGCGACATACACAGTCGTGTAACTGACAGTTTGAGGTAGCCTATCGTGTAAATTTCGCTTTGTTGCTGATAGGTTAAGCTTTCGAAACTCTGCCCCAAAGTCATGTGACTGATTTTTCGCCCTGTTTCGTTGGTTAAACGCAATGATCACATGCACCACCATGGTAACTGGGATGTGTAGTTTTTAATTCCGTTTGAATTATAACTGTACGTACTGTCTTCATATTTGGCCAGGGCTTTAAAGAGAAGGCGCGCCAAAAAATTTCGGTGCCGTCGTCTCCGCTTTAAAGGTACCCCCGTGCTGGAAGAATTTGACCTCGGAACGTTTGCCCAGCGTAGTTATAGTGGACATAAAAACAAGAGTTCGCTGGCATTATATCCTAGAAGACACAGACCGGCACCAGACCGGTAAATGCTTGATGAACTAGGGATTGGACAGTTTCCAAGTGCTTGTACAATCGATGGAAATGTTCAAATAAATGTGCAAAAGAAATAAACAAAATAATCATTTATTTCTTTATCATATTGGCTAGCTAATGTCCTCTCTTTGCTAGTTAGTGGCTGTGTTTCTGCGTTGGGTAGCAACGGGTGACTGTTCTCAGGCGGAAGATGTAAACAGCTTAATTTTCGTGTTAAATAATTTTTAAAAATTAAAATTCATTCTATACAGCAATCACATATTTGGGTACCGTTTCATAAAACTTTCATGCTTAAAATGTTTAGGGAGAAATGGAAGACTGGTGTGAATTTTTTCTTTAAACTATCAAGACCAGCCATACACAGTACAGTTTATGTACATACAGTAATGTTTATGTTCCTAAATTAATATCGTTTATGACCTTCAGATGCGTTATGCTCCTCTTCTTTTTATGCTCAGCTACTAAAATTTCCCTTTAGTGGTAAAATTCCATATAAATATTCAAAACTAAGCGGATTGAAATGTGCACAGTAAAGATATTAGATGATTAAATCTTTTCACTACTAACCAATGCACCACGAGTGCCCCTGTCGGTCATTTTGGCCAACCAATCACTTACCGCGGTGCCCTACGGTGCCCTGCGGGTTGGTTACTGTACCACGGGTTTTTACCGCTCATTTTGAATGGCTGCATCTGTAGGTTGTCTCTCGCAGTGTTCAGGAATTGCATTCCGAAACTGAGTCAGATCGAAAGTTGTAAGAAAAGCACCTATGGTGTCGGTTCTAACAGCTTTATTGATTCGATGTTAAAGGCCGGAAATGGGGCACAAGACACGCGACCGCAAAAAGCGTCGCCATCTGCTTCCAGCTGCAAAATGCAGTTTGCGGACGCTGAAGCATTTGAACTTGAACTTTATTGCCATATGTAACCGGTACTGGTACAATGGAATTCTTACTTACAGAAGGTCTCTCGATTGTAAAACAAGTGTAAAAAACAAGACAAAAACAAGACAAAGTGCAAACAGTGCATCAAGACAATGTACAAACAAACAATAGACAATGTGCAAGTAAACATGTAGACATTTCTTTCCAAGGCAGCGGGTACAAGCGATCTCGCGTTTTAAAACCACCAGGAAAAGCAGAAAGGCACTTGCTTGCGCCGACACACGACGACGTGAGGAGGACACCGTAGTCGGCAGGATTCGAACCTGCGCGGGGAGACCCCAATGGATTTCTAGTCCATCGCCTTAACCACTCGGCCACGACTACAGCAAGCGCTGTGGTTGCTGCGTTCTTGCTACAATCTCACATGGATCGCGAGGCGCCGGCGGAAACCTTTTTCAAAGTCGTTCTCCATTAAAAAAAAAACCTTTCCAAAATACAAGACTTGCAGACAGACACGCCTCAGAGGACTTAAGGGTGGCTTCATGTGGGAATGATAAAGTCTCCCCGTCCGGACAGGAAAATGGCACTTTGTTAGACACAAAGAAACAATCAACAACAGACAAATGTCCACAAGCATTTAAGAAGCCGCACCATGTTCTTGCTACAATCTCACACGGATCGCGAGACGCCGGCGGAAATCTTTTTCAAAGTCGTTCTCCGTTAAAAAAAAAAAACCTTTCCAAAATACAAACCTTGCAGACAGTCACGCCTCAGAGGACTTAAGGGTTGCTTCATGTGGGAATGATAAAGTCTCCCCGTCCGGACAGGAAAATGGCACTTTGTTAGACACAAAAAAACAATCAACAACAGACAAATGTCTACAAGCATTTTAGAAGCCGCACTTGAAATAGCTCTTATATTCGTGTTAGACGCTGGAATCGCCTTTTTATTGACGCTCTTACGAACGCCATGGAAAGCAAAACAAAGCAAAGCAGAGCAGAACAAAACGAACAAAATAAAACCCTCACGTCCTGCACTTGAATATAATGCCGTTACGTGCCGAAGCGGTATTGGACGTCATCCTAGCACTGCAACCCGGGGCGTACGGTATATGGGAACGAGCACACGTCACGAATCGTCTCTAATCACTCCCTGCACTGTAAGGCGCCTTGAAGCGTGCACCCTCAACATTCATCTTTGCGCATCTGTGAAAGGTAAACTCTTGAGCAAACTCTGAACCAGACGCTCAAACTCCAGCTAGGATTAGGGGTTGCATTCCCACGCTACTTGAACACTTTGTTTACGCTCAGTGCTGGATTTTGGGAACTTTAGGACGAGTGGGACTTTTCTCCTATCTGTCAATTCGTTTTGTTTTGGAGACTCTTGGCTGTCTGTGTTGTATAGTGCAGCGTGAAGAAAACGTTTTCGAAAACTGTGCCGGCTCAAAAGTTGTAAGAAATCCTCTCCAGCTCTTTTAAGTCTCTTCAGTTTTGTCATTTAAAGTGAAACTAGATGTATAACTGGAGCCTCACTTATGCAAATGGTGAGGTACAGAAGTACGTCAGACTGCGCCGGACTGGGGGATCATTTCCGGTTATTTTTACCATCTTAAACATTTGAAATCCTCCCCTAGGCAATTGTGACACTTCATCTTGGCTCCACCTAGGACACTCTTCAATCTTCCATCACTTCTCTCTTCTCCCGCAACACTCTCGTCTGTCGGCAGTATGTGGCGTCTTTGCATTACCACCAATCTCACCACAGCAAGAAAGCAACGGGTTTTGGCAAGAGAGGAGGAGACTGCCTGGCCCGAACGGGGATCGAACCCGCGACCTTGGCGTTATTAGCACCACGCTCTAACCAACTGAGCTAACAGGCCTCGTGCCTGCTGTCCTCTCTGTGCTGCAAAAAATGGAATTCAGGGAAGTTTCTTTTGTCCTTCTTTGAATAGAAAGCCCTGCGATTCAGTGTACGGGCTTTCTCGTGCTGTTTAATGGTTCTTGTAACCCAAATCCTACACTGGCCTGAAGTGCCCCCCCATTTCATAGCATTTTTCAGCTGATTTCAAATGTACCTAAAGGAGAAGCATTATTGAAGACCATCAATTACCAAGAGCTTTTGTCAAAGGTTTTGGTGGTCACTTTTAATGAGCACAGAGAGCTATGACCTCGGATTTACATCTCATCCAAAAGACGGCGCCTTTTTACCACACAGCGTCTCCGTCACTATACTGGGGCATTGGGACCCGCACAGACCTCAGGGTGAGCGTCCCACCGCTGGCTCCATTAACACCGCTTCCAGCTGTAAGCTTTGCTTTTCCCTGTAGGTCACCCTCATGCGGTTACTGACCTGGCTCACAGCTTCTAAGCTTCAGTGGGTTTTCAGTTGCGAGTTGAAAGGGGATGCAAGTGATGGAGCCGCTAACTGCAAAAGCCACTGCATTGGCCGGGAATCGAACCCGGGCCTCCCACGTGGCAGGTGAGAATTCTACAACTGAACCACCAATGCACACTGCAAGGGTCTCCAAAAAAGACGTTTTTTTACCACTCTGTGCTGGATGTTGGGTCCCAAGGGAACTTCTGGACGAGTGAGAATTTTCTGCTATCAAAATTTGGTTTCGGAGACTTTTGGCAGCCTACAGATGCAGCCATTCAAAATCCGCAGGCGATACCGCATTATTTTGCGGTACGCTGTACGCAGTCTACCGCAAGCTACCGGTAAATACCGCGAGTTACCTTAAATTCTCCTATAATACGACAAGCAAAATAATAGTATCCGGAATTTCCGCAAGGTGGAGCTAATAAAGCTCAACCTCTCATGTTTGAGCTGTGCCCATCAAAGACTTTAACGAAGATATTACTAATAGTATTAATAATGAATGACCTTGGACAAGCTGTAAGTGTAAACTCAAAGTATTGCCCTGGTCAACATTTTTTTTTTCATTGACCATCTTTGTAAAAGTAACACCACAGCATTTCGCAATCACGCATTTGTTTCCAATCATGCAAAGTACAGTAATTTTTGAGAATCGATTCACCATGCCTTTCACATGCTCATAAAAGAGATTGATTTAGGAACATAAACATATTACCATATGAAAACTGTAATGTATACAGTATGTATATGTATATTTAATGTCTTAACTGTGCCCGTTTAAGTATTGAATATTCATATCTAATTTTACCACTGAAGGGAAATCTTAGTAGCTGAGCATAAAAAGAATAAGAGCATACTGCAACGCGTGTGAAGGCCATAAACGATATTAATTTTGGAACATAAACATACAGTATATGGCTGGTCTCGGTACTTTAAAGAAAACATACACGAAACATGGTTTCATTATGACCAGAATCGGTCTTGAGATATTTTTAACTTGATTTACAGTATTTGAGATGTATGTCTTAACACCGATACTACAGTGCTTAAGTACTGCTCACGTATATGTTTCTAGGTTTATATTATGCATTTCATACGGTCAAATTACTTTTGAGCAACTAATAAGAAGCGCGAAACGGTATGCGTTTTAGTTTCGTTTTGTGCTGGGACCCGTGGATTGATTAGAGATATCAAGTACATACAAGTCATTTTTTAAATGTTGTAGTTCGTCTTGAAAAAATGTTACGAGTACATCATCCATCAACAATTACACAGGTTCTGTTTTCATATTGCGGATTTTGGTTACGTAATATTATTTTCTAGATTTCACGTTGTGAATATATGATTTGGGCAAACAGAGCCGCAAAGAAGTACATTATGGGTTGTTGTTGTTTTTTTTGCAGTTTTATCTAGAACAAGCGATGCTTAAACCTTTGTCTGATTCTTGTGAAACTATCCACACGACAGTTACCGTACCTAGGAGTTGACTTCAGTGATGTCACTGATGGGATGTTTCTAAAAATCCATCCTCTGTAAAACGTCTTCTCTAGTTGTCCTGCATATGTATTCGCTAATGAAGCTGTGTGTTCTGAGCCTGGATCTCTACATTTCTGTATGAACCAGCTTAGAGGGCTAAAGACAGCTTGTGTTTAAATTGAGTGTAAGGCAATTTATGCTTCTAAAGTCATGGTCAGCATTTATTATTGTACTGTGCTGTAAACTTGTTCTGTGCCTAGTCACATTATTTTATAGCGTTTTTATAGTGTTATCAAATCCGGTGGCGCTGTGTGTTAGTTTCCTGACTCCCATGTCACATGGTCTGTGATTGAAACCTGTGAAACCGGTTTAATTCGTCACAGCCAGCACTCCGGCAGAGAGGGGGTTGTGTTCGTAAAGTAGAAGCAGGCGAGATTTCCAGCGAAAGACACCTCCCCCCCACCCTCATACGATTCGCATTGTAATTACACATTGTAATTGTATTACACATTGTACACATGCTTAAAAGAGAAGAGAGAAAACGCAAGCCTTCTTCAGGTGTGAGGGTCTTCTGCTCAGAATGAAACGCTAAAATGTAATGTAGGCTCTGAATGGGTTCAATTATGATTTGGGCTTGATTAAGGTCGCTGCCTTTCATCTAAAACCCTACTTGAATCCTTCGAAACTAAAAATCAGCGTTAGTGAGTTCTAAATAAAGAGGTATCCAGGTAACAGTGAAACGGGCGACAGTCTGGGGAGATCGCCCGTTTTCCATGTAAATAGTTCCCTGGTTCCGCACCCCTTGGTGTTTCTCTCGCTCTCTCTCGGGTCACCTGATCATTAGCTCGAAAGATTTCAGTGCTTTGTGTATATTCTAATGGTAGTGGGGGCAGGGTGTGTGGGAACAGGTTTGGTTGAAATTGCATTGGAGATCTATGTTCTTCACACCTGAAACATTTTCTCTGAAAGCATTTTCTTCGCAGTTTAACCGATCTTGTTACAGCATGTTACAGTTTACTATTATTAACCATATTAATTTTAAGTGCTTAATGCCATTTTTTGACCAGGCACGAATATTCTTAAGTCCATATCTTCGCAAGGGAATCAGTGCGAATTGTAATACTAATTAAATTAAAACTACTAACTACTAACTAATACTAATTAAAACAAACCAGAAACGTGTTGTTCTGTCTAATGACATTACAAGTGGAAAGATTGCAGATTTTAATCGTCTTTAATTTTGTTACGTTATACATTTTAGAAACGTTTCATCCATACAAACACCACAAAACTATTTTCGATTGTATTTCTGAATAGTACAGATGCAGCCATTCAAAATGCGTGAGGTATTTCGCGGCATACCCCGGTGGGCGTGTCACGGTATCACGCGGTATGACGCAGTTAACGTGGTGTCACGTGGTTAACTATCCGGCGTCGCCTTGTAAAACCGCCAGGGGGAGCTTAACCTCTCATGTACAGCATTTGAGCCTTTAATTTTGAACTGTGTATTACAGCATGTTAATCATCAGTCATTAAAATGTTGGTATATTTTATGAAAGCAAGATTGCTCAGTTGGACAAAAGTACACAACCTACCTTTATCAGAAATATCAAAGCCTTTACTGAAGATATTACTAATAGTATTAATAATGGATGACTTTGGACAAGCTGTATACTCAAAGTATAATTTCTTTAGCACATTTGTACAAGCACTTGGAATCTGTCCAAGCCATACTTTGTCAGGCATTTTGTTTTACTTCAACGGGCATAAAAACTTCCTTGCTTTTAACAGGGCGTTTCATAATTTCTAGCTACGAAAATGATTTAAAATGCGACACCTATCATTCAACTAGAGCTTAAAATATCACAAGGAAAAATACACACTGGTATTCCATTTCTCCCTAAACATTGTAAGCTTCGAAGTCTTTAACTAACGTGATACCGGAGTCAACAAGCATACTTTTAGAATTTGATTAAAAGGGAATATAATATGGAATCGCGTATCTCAAGAATTTAATAATGGTATGATTACATCCGTGTACTGCGGCAGGGCTGTGTAGGGCTGTTTCGCCTACCTGATCATGCGAGGTCTCTTGTAGCCTACTGGTCTAGGTGCGTGACTACCAACTGGCAGGTTGTGTGTTCAAATCCAGCTGGTGCTGGACTTTTATTTTAACAAACATTTCTTCGAAAAAATAGGTAAGCGATATTATGGACAATCAGTTGACTTTTATATTTCAAAATATCGCAACATGATCGATATTTGCGATATTTTGAACATATCTTCCCTTCTGACAGCGGTTCCTGCTTCTATTGTGTGTGTGTGTGTGCAACAGTAAATTTTTATAGAGAAATGGAGGCTGGACAGTATGCGTTACAATATAAACATTTATATTGATTTTAATCGTGTTCTGATTTAAATCGCAAACGCGTGTTTAATTATGTGTTTTTAATCATAATCAGGCTAATGCATTTCTACATTTTCTGTATGAACCAGCTTAGAGGTTCATACAGAAAGACAGCTTGTGTTTAAATTGAGTGTAAGGTAATTTATGCTTCTAAAGTCATGGTCAGTATTATTGTACTGTACTGTACTGTGTCACATTATTTTATAGCGTTTTTATTGTGTTATTAAATCCGGTGGCGCTGTGTTAGTTTCCTGACTCACATTATTTAAACTACCACACTGATCATTCATCTCTAAATAAACTTTATTTTATATAGCGTTTTAAGCGATTAGGTAATTAGATTGCTCATAAACCTAATCGCTTTTTCTACATAAACACAGTGTGATTGCTCTCTGAAAATGCTTTTCCTTTATTTTTAAAGTAGGCTCAGATCGTATTATTATAAACTTTCTTGGAAAAATGTATTTTATGTAAACCATGTTTGCTATTAATTCATTTAGGGCTAAAATACATTCATTGTCTTCTAATCGAGTCGAGTTGACATTGGAAGCCTGCTACACCCGGACTGTTAAACCAACGCATTAGCACGTCAAAGCCCATTGAGCCAGTATTGGCTTTAGTATCCCCCCCTTCTCCCCTCAATTCAATTCAATTCAAGGTGTTTTATTTGCATGACAGATGGGTACAAGCAGTGTTGGGTATGTATATTGTAACGCTTACAGCAGACAGGCACTGTGTAGGAGCCGACGCACCAGAGCAGCGCCTGCATTTATAACTTAGTTTTTAAAATTAGTCAAGCAATACGAAGCATCTCCTTTTACTTAGTGCCTGAGCACACTGCAACGCGTGTGAAGCCCATAAACGATATTAATTTTGGAACTTAAACATACAGTATATGGCTGGTCTCGGTACTTTAAAGAAAACATACACACCAGTATTCCATTTCTCCCTAAACATTTTAAGCATCGAAGTCTTTAACTAACGCGATACCGGAGTCAACAAGCATACTTTTAGAATTTGATTAAAAGGGAATATAATATGGAATCGCGTATCTCCAGAATTTAAAGACCAGACAATCGCAAACTCGTTTTCAATAAAATTATTTTATTCATTCAGCAGTTTGTGAGAGGGACATCCAGCAGGGAGAGACACACACACCGGTTTTCATTGACAACATTGTTTTTTTTTCAATTCCTCTTGTCTAACAGGAATGTTTTGTTTGTGGACAGACTGTTAGACAAGAGGAAAAGACCGCCTCCTCCTACGAAGCATTTCGTTGATCCGATCACGAATTCTTTTCCAGTCGTACGCAGCAAGGGTTGAGAATCTCCGATTCACCATCGTACTAATGGTTTCCCGGAGATTGCAAGGCAAGGCACTTTTGCCTCTGGACCCATCGAAATTTACAGACGTGGTCCACCCCCAGTAAATTTCAAAAGTCACAAGATTTCGAAACACGAGGGCGGCGTAGCGGTCGGCTCTTGCTTTCCCGTCTATGCCGATGCACTGCAAGTACAACCCCCCCTCCATCTCCTGGGTGATGGGTAGCAGTTGGACATCTGGGAGAATTATTCGTCCCACTGGCATCTGTGAATTCCGCTGTGCTTCCTGGGGGGAGATAGCCGGCGGGGACAGCATCAACAGAGTCCTGCGCGGTGGTGAACTGAGAGGCCGGGATGGAGTGTCCTGAGGCGGTGTGTGCTCTGCGGGGGGCAGAGCTTCCGCCAGGCATTGCAACCTGCGCGGCGGGGAGAGGCACTTTTCAGGAGACGGCTGCTCAACTGTTTGACTGCTGGAACATACTGTCTCCTTCCTCTGCATTTTCAGGAGTGTCTCTAGCCTCCCAGTCCTCCCCAGTAATGCATCGTACTGCTCCCGCTGCTGCCGAAATGTCTCCATACAGGTGCTGCTTCTACAGGTTGGCACCCTGGCCAGTGGCCGAGAGCAGAGACCCACGGCCTGTGGCAAAATAACATAAGTCATGTAAGAAATAAAGTCACACAGTAGTATTCATCAGTCGCGGAACAGAAGTCAAAATAAACTTTTCTTTTTTTCCGTCTTACCGCTTTCTTTTTTACTGTCCTTGTGGTAGATCGTTTCGCCCGTGCGGTGTTTTCTTGAAGAACAGGCTACGAAGAAATAATTATAATTGAATTTAAAATTCAAAACGGCAATAATACCTTGTAATATGCGCTGTAATCGCGTATTTCAGATGAAGTCTGCTGTATTTGCTTACCCTTCGCTCTTTGGAAGCTGGGGCGGCAGAAGCACCTCGTCTCTTCCCGTAAAAGGTCTTGGTCTCCATACTGTACTATGGTCGCTGTAGTGCAGGTTCGCAGTTTTTTTTTTTGCGATGGGAGCTCACCCAATCCCTTGGTGTCTTTTATGCTATATTCACCTGTACGGCTAGAGTGTGTTCATTGTCTTCCAATGAAAGGCGGGTGCCTTTTGCCGAAGTCGGGAGACATTGGGGGCTTGCCACACCCGGACTGTTAAACCAACGCATTAGCACGTCAAAGCGCATTGAGGACCCGGGCGCAATAGTTGTTTTGTCCCTTGATTTACTGATCTGCATTAATTAAATCTTGTCAGTCAGGTCTTTTTTTCTCTATTTTAATTGTCGTTTACACATGCACGACTTTAAAAGCTAGCATGACAGGTTTCGATTCACATTAGCTGGCGAGCCTTGTTAAAAAAAACAATGACAATGTAACATGCCACTGTTTGTTCATGAACAAAGTTATACTGAGATTTCCTTAGATACGCGATTAAAAAATAAATAAAAATTTGAATCTCCTGCGGAACACATTCCATAAGAATCAGCGGTTCTACAACATATATCGCCTTTAAAGGTGGCTTCTCAAAACGCTTTACGGGATAAAAACAACCAGAACAGCAGCAACAACAATATTGTATTTCATTGCACTTTGAAAACCAAGTAATAACTTAACTCAGTACGTGCAAACGTTTTGTATGTTGCTGTCTTGAATGCCTGCGTACCCATAAGTATCTTATTTGCCTTGAGGCCTGTCTACAGTATATTTGTCCCCCTATCTCCCTCAATTCAATTCAATTCAAGGTGTTTTATTTGCATGACAGATGGGTACAATTCTTGTTGGGAATGTATACTTTGATATTTACACCCGGCGCGTCACCGAGGGAGCGTCTGCATTTATAACTTAGTTTTTAAAATTAGTCAAGCAATATGAAGCATCTCCTTTAGCTTTTAAGTCCCTTATGGTTTTTTCGTATTATATTCCCTATTAATCAAACTCTAAGAGTATGTATCGGCTTGTCAGTCAGGTCTTTTTTTCTCTTTTTCAATTGTCGTTTACACATGCACGACTTTAAAAGCTAGCAAGACAGGTTTCGATTCACATTAGCTGGCGAGCCTTGTTAAAAAAAACAATGACAATGTAACATGCCACTGTTTGTTCATGAACAAAGTTATACTGAGACTTCCTTAGATACGCGATTAAAAAATAAATAAAAATTTGAATCTCCTGCGGAACACATTCCATAAGAATCAGCGGTTCTACAACATATATCGCCTTTAAAGGTGGCTTCTCAAAACGCTTTACGGGATAAAAACAACCAGAACAGCAGCGACAACAATATTGTATTTCATTGCACTTTGAAAATTGCATTTGAGCACGGTTTTTGACTTTCTTAAAATTGCATTTTGGGCGCGGACAGCACATACAAGGGTTAATGAACTGCGCCAAGAAATTTAAAATAGTTTTCTTTAGGTGTGAGGGTAGGAATGGACCGCAGCAGGCATAATCAGCAAACCAGGAAAACAAAGAACAGGACAGGTGAGATGTGTAGCCAGAAAGCGAGTGATCAGAAAAAGGAAATGGATTTGTCAACTGATTGTCCATAATATCGCTTACCTATTTTTTCGAAGAAATGTTTGTTAAAATAAAAGTCCAGCACCAGCTGGATTCGAACACACAACCTGCCAGTTGGTAGGCACGCACCTAGACCAGTAGGCTACAAGACAGCTCGCATGATCAGGCAGGCGAAACAGCCCTACACAGCCCTGCCGCAGTACACGGATATAATCATACCGTTATTAAATTCTTGAGATACGCGATTCCATATTATATTCCCTTTTAATCAAATTCTAAAAGTATGCTTGTTGACTCCGGTATCACGTTAGTTAAAGACTTCGAAGCTTACAATGTTTAGGGAGAAATGGAATACTGGTGTGTATTTTTTTCTTGAAAGTACCAAGACCAGCTATATACTGTATGTTTATGTTCCAAAATTAATATCGTTTATGGCCTTCACACGCGTTACAGTATGCTCCTATTCTTTTTATGCTCAGCTACTAAGATTTCCCTTCAGTGGTAAAATTCAATATCTACAACGAGCACAGTAAAGACGTTTACAGTAAGTCTTTCTACGACAGACCAATGGACCATGAGTGCCCCTGTCGGTCAACCAATCACGCACCGCGGTATCCCGTGTCATCATACCTGCGGTATCTGTACCGCGGTGTCTGTACCGCGCACTTTGAATGGCTGCATCTGTATGTTACACTTAGTTCACTGTTTTAAATAGATCTAATTAAGAAAGTTAAGTGTTAGCATAAACTATTAGCAATCAATAATATTAAATTTAGCACTGTAATAAGCTGTTGCACTTTCCCCCGCATCTTGTAAAAATATATTTTCATTGTTCAAATATACATTAAGTCTGACTATCATATAATAAGTTAAATACAAAACTAAAGAAAAAATAGGGTTAAATATAATTCAAAATATTTTGCTAACAATGTTAACTGTTTATGAATAATAAAATGTATTAACTAAGGAGTAGGATGGCTCAGTTGTTAGTATGTTTTTTTGTTTTGTTTCTTTTTCATAAATACAACAGTAGTACCTGATGTCTCAGTGGCTTTCAAAATTAAATTATGCATGCAAACCTGTGAACTAGAAAGATAACTAAGATATCCATCCATTTATAATGGTGGCGAAGTGGTTAGCATTGCTATCTTGCAGCACTGGGGTCCTAGGTTCAATTCCTGCCATCCTGTGTGTGAGGGGTTTACATGTTCTCTCTGGGTTAGATGGTTTTTCTCCATATGTGTGATATGACTCCCTCTCGCACTCCAAAACATACTGGTAAGTTAATTGGTTTATGGGAAAACTGGCCCTGGCGTGTGTGTGTTTGTGTCTGTCTGTCCTGTGATGGACTGGCGCTATGTCCAGGGTGTATTCTGCCTTGTGTCCGTTGCTTACTGGGATAGGCTCCAAATCCTCTGTACTGGATAAAGAGATTAGAAATGGATGGAAGTAAAGGCACTGTGTGGATGGAACTATACACAGTGTTAGAAACCCACGATGAAATGGCAGCATCTCACTGAGAATAAAATATTTTATAGTGCTGGCTTAAGGAAACAGCCTTTCCACCTCTCTTGCACATCAGTATCCATACCTAGTTATTTAAACAAATTGCCTCTAAGTATAAACATCTTAATATGCTGGCTCTGTGGATCCGCATCAGCTATGTTTGCCCATTCCTTCAATTCATGTGCATCCAACACACAGTTCAATGCCAGCAACTACACATAATCTAAAATACAATCCTTATTTCAGTATCTATGTAAACATATAGTCTGTTAACTTCATCATCTTCATCAAAAGTATGCCTAACCCCATTAGGAAGTGTTCTTGTTATAAGTGTATTCCTCAGCTTTCCCCAAATTATCTTCTTCTTGCCAACATCTCTAGTCTTTTATCCTGCAATAACTCAGCCAACACTTAAATCTCCAAAAGCTGCTTGTGTTAATTTCTTTAAATCACAAATATCATGTGTAAATACTGGCCATGTAATACTCTGCATTGTGGAATAATAGTTTATTTTAAAGGGAACTAGAGAAATCAAGAAAGGCTTTTTTTCTAGAATTAATAAATGCACATCCTGTTCACTGGGGAAATTAAATCCACACTGAGCAATCTTCAATATGTTCAGAATATGACAGCAAGAATCCTATCAGGGATGCATTACACCTGTTTTCAAGTCCTTGCACTGGTTACCTATCAGATTTCGAGTCAACTTCAAAATCCTTATCCTCCTTATATACTGCCCTACAACTGTTATTATTGATCACCGAATTATTGTACTTGACATGACTTCATTCAGCCTTTCCTGAACGTCTATGACAGGCAGAGAGAGTGCTGTTTCTGGTGCGATCTTTTGCAGCTGACATTTCACTGTTTTAAACGAACAAGAAATTAGATTGCTCATAAATCAGTTATTCTATATAAACACAGCGTAATTGCCCTCCGAAAATCCTCTTTTTCTTGTTCGTTTTAGAGACCTTGATCGAAACTGATTTTAGATGTCAGAAAGGATTTATTTTCTCTGTATTTCCTACATTGCTTTGTCGAGATTTTAACTTTATATCTAACTTTATATCTAGGCTCAGATTTCAACTATAAATCGTACAGTAATTAATAGCAGTAAATACTGATGTTTTGCGCCCTCTTACCACAAAAATATATGTTTTGTAGTTGGGATTAACTTTATTTCGTACGCGTAGCTACTCCGATTCGGACACCGAACAGTTAAAGATGGTGGCAAATCAGACACCCAGAGGGGGGGCGTCTTCTCGCCTCCATAACTAAAATGCCAAATAGGAGTGGCTTAAGCGACATACACAGTCGTGTAACTGACAGTTTGAGGTAGCCTATCGTGTAAATTTCGCTTTGTTGCTGATAGGTTAAGCTTTCGAAACTCTGCCCCAAAGTCATGTGACTGATTTTTCGCCCTGTTTCGTTGGTTAAACGCAATGATCACATGCACCACCATGGTAACTGGGATGTGTAGTTTTTAATTCCGTTTGAATTATAACTGTACGTACTGTCTTCATATTTGGCCAGGGCTTTAAAGAGAAGGCGCGCCAAAAAATTTCGGTGCCGTCGTCTCCGCTTTAAAGGTACCCCCGTGCTGGAAGAATTTGACCTCGGAACGTTTGCCCAGCGTAGTTATAGTGGACATAAAAACAAGAGTTCGCTGGCATTATATCCTAGAAGACACAGACCGGCACCAGACCGGTAAATGCTTGATGAACTAGGGATTGGACAGTTTCCAAGTGCTTGTACAATCGATGGAAATGTTCAAATAAATGTGCAAAAGAAATAAACAAAATAATCATTTATTTCTTTATCATATTGGCTAGCTAATGTCCTCTCTTTGCTAGTTAGTGGCTGTGTTTCTGCGTTGGGTAGCAACGGGTGACTGTTCTCAGGCGGAAGATGTAAACAGCTTAATTTTCGTGTTAAATAATTTTTAAAAATTAAAATTCATTCTATACAGCAATCACATATTTGGGTACCGTTTCATAAAACTTTCATGCTTAAAATGTTTAGGGAGAAATGGAAGACTGGTGTGAATTTTTTCTTTAAACTATCAAGACCAGCCATACACAGTACAGTTTATGTACATACAGTAATGTTTATGTTCCTAAATTAATATCGTTTATGACCTTCAGATGCGTTATGCTCCTCTTCTTTTTATGCTCAGCTACTAAAATTTCCCTTTAGTGGTAAAATTCCATATAAATATTCAAAACTAAGCGGATTGAAATGTGCACAGTAAAGATATTAGATGATTAAATCTTTTCACTACTAACCAATGCACCACGAGTGCCCCTGTCGGTCATTTTGGCCAACCAATCACTTACCGCGGTGCCCTACGGTGCCCTGCGGGTTGGTTACTGTACCACGGGTTTTTACCGCTCATTTTGAATGGCTGCATCTGTAGGTTGTCTCTCGCAGTGTTCAGGAATTGCATTCCGAAACTGAGTCAGATCGAAAGTTGTAAGAAAAGCACCTATGGTGTCGGTTCTAACAGCTTTATTGATTCGATGTTAAAGGCCGGAAATGGGGCACAAGACACGCGACCGCAAAAAGCGTCGCCATCTGCTTCCAGCTGCAAAATGCAGTTTGCGGA